>NW_025944120.1:0-41607 GCF_000764305.2 Hyalella azteca | reverse complement strand
TGCGGAAGTTGAAAATTTTATGAAATGACATGTTTGCGAAGTGCAAACCGCGATTTTTTAATCAAACAAAAATTTATGACATTCGAGCCGCAAGATTTCATACCTACTGAAATTATATGATATTAGAGCTGCAATATTTCAGACAAAAATAGGACTTTTCCAGACTAGCCACCAGCCAGTGCAGCAGTAAATTGTGAAAATAAAAAGTACAATTAGGCTTGGTAGAATATTTACAGCCTGGTGACCATATTGCAGTAAGCAAGTATTGACCAAGATGTTGGATGGCAGCAGTGCGTCTCCTCATTGAGGCATCCACACTGCCGAGAGCTGGGCATGTCCCCGTCACGGCTGCCATTAGGTGGTCGCATTTCGCCCATTGGGGGGCAGAGCCCCCCATTTGCAAGCTATGACACTTTCCTAAAATTTGTCTTTTGCATATGTAACTAGAAGAGTTCTACTACAATGCACCACAACCTGGAGTTATTTGGAGTTATTTTACCAAAAATAAAATTGATTTTACCACCCGGTCAAAGAAACCCCAAGAGCTGGGGTAACAAAGACCATTTCTTTTTTTTTTAATTACATCAAAACTATGTGAGGCAGGAGCCAGCAATTTATGGGAGTAAAGCTAGAGTATAGACCTGTATTTTGCATGTTTCAATTTAAGTTTAACTTATCTAGTTAAAAAATGGCATCATTTTGAAAAAAAAAGTGGTCAAAGTTACCCCACTTTATGGTACATATATTCTGCGCAACAGTCGTCGATATGCATCCCATTTCACTGAGCCAAGCGCCCAACACACCTGCAACCACTTCAGGCAGGCAATTCAAGTTATCCGAACATGTTCCCTAGATGTGAGGTGTGGGGAATCAAAATGAGATCCTAGCACCTTCTGGCAAGCCACATACTTGATACGGTACTTCTGTTACAAACTCTAAGTGTAGTAGCACAGACAGTCCAATGAGAGGTGAATATCTGATATGAGCACTTCACTGGGTTAAGATGAAACTGCCAGCGAGTGCACCACATGCTGATTTCATCAAGATACTGCTGCATATGACACCTAGCCTCAGCCAAGGACTGGCACTGAACAAATAGTGTTATATCATCTGCATACCCCACCTGTGTCACATGTGGAGAGTCTGGAAGGTCATACAGCATCACATTAAAGAGCGTTGGGGAGAGTACAGCTCCTTGCGTACAGCTCATGGGTTGAGACGAGGATTTAGTAACACCAACCCGAACACAAACAGTCCTATTCTGAAGATAATTGTACAACCAGGCCAGCATCTGGTTGTCCACTCGAATGCCGTGTAATTTAAAAAGCAGTCCATCATGCCAGACACTGTCAAAAGCTCCCTCAATGTCCAAGTATACCACTAAGCAATATTCACGACCAGTTCGAGCAGAGGTTATGGCATTCTTTAGCAAGTGCAAAGCATCAATTGTACTTTTGCCCTTATGGAAACCAAGGTGCATAACCATTTTACTCTCTTGAGTATATTCCAGATGGTGTAAAACCATGCATTCCAGGGGCCTATGCAGGTTAGGAGTGTGATAGGGCAGTATCCTGCTAACTGTTCTGGAGGCTTCCCTGGTTTTGGTATAGGGATAATAATTCCTTGCTTCCATGCATCTGGAACAAGCCCAGAAATCCAGCTGGTGTTTAGAAGTGCAAATAGCTCTTGCTTGCACCGCAATGGAGCCTTTGAGAGGAATACATTCATTATTGAGTCATGACCAGGAGCTGTATTTTTGAGAGCTTTGAGTGCCTGAGAAAACTCCCCTATTGTAAATGGAACACAGCTGTACTGTTTGAGGTTGGCTATGGCTTTCACAACTTCTGAAACAGCATCCACACTTGCTTGATGACCTGTCATAGGAGCAACTGGAGCAAAATGGCCAGCAAAAAGACTAGCTTTGGTGTAGTTGTCATCATGGGCAGCACCTTGCAATGGATAAGAGAAACTGCTTATAGGCCTACCCTGAATGCTGTGTATTTTCCTCCAGACTTCTTGAGTGGTTGTCGATGAAGAGAGGGTGTTTATATACTCCGTCCAGCTATTACGCTGCTTTTTAATTTTGAGGTTTCTAGCCACAGCCTCACAGCGCTTGTATTTGATGAAATTTTATGGAGTAGGGGAGCACCACAGTTTGCCTTAAGCTCTACGTCTAAGCGCAACAGCCTTGGAACACTCACCATCCCACCAAGGTGTGAAGAATCAACAGTGTCTTTTTCCTGAGCTACGGGGCACTGCAGGAGAGGCGGCTTGCAAAATGGAATTTGACAGAGAAGCATAGGTACTGTCAGCATCTCTAGGTCCATACTCTGAGACAACCAGTGCCTTGTCAAGAAGTTGCTGATATTGTGACCAATTTGCTTGGTACAGTTTCCACCAAACTGGGGTCTTTTCTGAAGATTTGACCACCTTAATGCCAATTTTGCAGCAGATTGGAAAATGGTCACTCCGCAGACCAGGCCCCTGGGTCAAAGTGGCTCTGGTGGACAGATGTGAGCTGAGCATGACCAAGTCCAGACAAGAGGTGGTACCACAGCAATTATCTATGTATGTGGGGAAGCTGCCATCATTCAGGAGGCATACAGGAAGAGCTTCAATGGCTGCCTTGATAGATTTTCCAGTACAATTTGACCTTCCCCGAGCATCCCATAATGAGGAATATGCATTGAAATTGCCCACTGACACAAAATTATCAGCAAGCTTGGATAAGTAATAGCCTTCCTCTTCACAGCTCACATTCTTGCCAGGATTGTAAAAATTGCCAACTGCAATCCAGCCAAGAGCAGTACAGATTTTTACAGACTGGATCTCAAGATTTGCACCCCTAGGAAATGGAGGAAGATCAAACTTCTTCATTTCAATGTCTCTGCAAGTAAGGATTGCCATACCACCTCTCAATGCATTTTCCCTGTGAGACCACAAAGCAGAATAACCTACAAAAGAAGGCTCATGCACTTTCAACCATGTCTCACAGAGACAGACAACATCTGGCTTTTCTTTGTACAGAAAGAGCTTGATATCTGTAAGTTTCCCACGTAGGCCATTACAGTTAAGTTGCACTATTTCTAACCCTAGTTCCCACTTATGCTGTCATGTCAATTACTGAGATTTTAGTGAGTACCGGTAACTCATTGAGAATGAGCTGAACTGGCTGCACTCTTACTTTTGCCCTGCCCCTTAGCTCATCCACCTTACTTGGAGACCACACGAGTCAGCTGAGAGGGTGATGGACCAACAGGAGAAATCAACCTTCCAACAGACACTCAATCAACTACTTTTTTGCGCTGCACAAAATCTGAGGCACTACCTTCGGGAGATGCTTCCAGAACCCGATCATGACCAGAAGTACCACAACTGGCAGAAACCCACTCCCTCTGCAGAACCTCACCAACCTCCTGCCCAAAAGCATTTCTCAGAAGGCTAATTAGGAGCAGAGATCTCTCCTTAGAACCTTCACTCAGTAGATTAAGTTTAAACACCTCATTCATGAATTTCCCCAATTTAATTGAAAACTCAGTAAGTGACACAAATGGTTTCCCTAAGACGTTTCTCACTAGAAGCTAGCTCCTCCTTCATTACTCTTCTAAGGTCTGCAAAATTGTTTTCACCAGTTTGATTATCAACAGCCTCAGCTGAAGTATTAGCTTTAGCAACATGTAGATTTGTCAGTGGTCTGGATCTGAAACCAGAGTCTGAGTAACTACATTGTGCTTGGTGCACATCTACAGGAATTGTACCAGGGGAAAGGGCCCCTGGTGGAGGGCAGGAAGGAGATACACTGGCCAAGGGAGTGGAAAAAGGAGCACTTGACATTGCCCTATATTGATTTGGAACCTGTCTGTGTTCAGCAACCTCGACTTCTTTCACAGCCTGAGCATAGGAACAGCCAGTAGCACGCAGCTTTTCAACTGCATTGGCTTTCATGATGAAAGGGCACTCTGGAGCATTTGCATGATGTGGGTATTTGCAGTTCACACAGCACTTTGCTGCTGATGTACACATAGAATGTTCATGGGGTACCACACATAAAAGACATCTCCTGGGAGAGTCACAACCCTCAGCCAAATGGTTCAATCTTTGACACTTATAGCATCGCTTCACAGGAGCTACAAAAGGCCTTACTGAGTATGATACATACCCAATTTTTACCCTGCTTGGCAAAGTTTGTCCCTCAAATGTTTTCAGGGTGGCCGATGGCTCACAGATTCCATTCCGGGATCTGGATAAGCAAGTAATATCTTCAATAGCAAGGCAATTAGCTGATGTCGTGGGTTAGTGCGAACAATCAGGTCCCCAATTGCACCAAAAGGTGAGCTCTTAATACCCTTAGCAAGACCGACTGGGTCCTTTAGAAAACTTGAGGCATTGGGTCCCTGAGGCCTTATTAGAATGGTCTGGCCAGAACCAGCACTCAGTAAGGTAGCATTTGATGGTAGCTTCACTTTCAAAGCTCCATTTGCATTGGTAGGATTAGTCTGATTAGGTACCATTAGAAGGATTTGACTATCGTTTCGGGCATCGGCCACAGCTGCATGCTTGGCTCTATTGCTAGAGATGCTCTCACTTGACCCATCAGTTTCACGGTCCCTGCGCTTGCGTCTACCCACAACAGCAACAGGAGTGGCCTCAATGATGCTACTATCTAGATCAGAGTCCTCAATAACGAAACCACATTCAATAGCAATATCCTCCTCCATCATTGCAGCACACTCAGCTAACTCACCCACCTCCACAGTAGCAGTACTAGAGGCTGCTGAGCCAGAGCCTGCTGCTGGTGCTGGGGGACCAAACCCAGACCCAGCAAGACAGCCTGTATCTCCCATGCAAGACTATGATCAAGACAGAGGATGGTTTCTTGTGATGACAAATATACCTTACGAAATGAGGTAGACAAACAAAAAAATAAAATAAAAACAAGGCGGGCTGGCAAACCTCTGAGGGAGAAAGCCAGTTGGGTTAAAGCAGAAACAAATTAAATATTAAAGATTGTGAATACTTATAAGAATTATCAAGTGCTAGTACTAGGTAGTTCATTTGTTGATACTCAATGTGTTGGTTTGCAATAGTCCTCATGAAGGCTCTTAGGTCTGTCCCAAACATGCTCACTGGTGTCTTCACTGGTGCCCTTCTATGTATACTTGGCTTTTCTCAATTTCTTTATCCAATCTTGTTTATGCAAGTTATGTCCAGAACTTATGATTGAATGTGTCTCAATTTTAATTTTTTGCATATAGTCTGGCATTGCAAAGCATGTGGGAAGGTTCTATAAAAAAAAAGTAATGTAATTTCACTGATAAAATTGAAGATCATGATTTCCTTCAAAATTTCTAGTCGGTAATCAAATACAAGTTTTTTTAATGCAAAACTTGACTGCTGACTACTATGAAAAAAATATACTCTCTAAGCCATTACTGTATTTTTGTAGCTGTGAATTTTTTTAATTGTCGCTGTGAGTTTATTTTTTAAGCTATGAACTCATTTTTTGAGCCTTGGAAGGTGCAATTTAGCACATAATAATGTGTTTGTCAAAGATGAGTCATAGTTTCATTGCTGTCAATGAAACTATGCAATGTTCATTACTGTCATGGTTTCATTGCTGTGGTCATGTTAAACTGACAGTTTAACATAACCACAAGTTTGCAAATATGATTAGAAGATAATTAACAAGAATGTTTTGTGCTTAAAAGATCTGGTTAAGAGGTCCAAATCATAACTGCAACTATGAGACCGTTTCCAAAACGTTTTATGTGCTGAAGTTTTGGCAAAAGGGTGGAGCTAAACTGCATAACTGCAGATTTTGTTAAAAATTTTGACTTCTTTGAGAGCTGCGCATTTTTTTATGAAACAAAAATTCAGACTTTGGAGCGACAAGATTTCCAATTCAATATTCAAAGGTGTAGCATTGGTGCCATGAGATTATAGATAAAAATTAGGATTATTTCAATCCTAAGTGTGTAGGAAGTTTTTTCTTGAAACATTCTAATTTGTATTTTTCTCTAATACCTGAGCTTCATAATTTTAGTAGGAATCATAATGTGTGTGACGGTATCCACAAAATCTGACATGTGCAGTCATAGGAATGAATGCAATAGGTCCTCTGAGAAATCTTTTGTTGCTGCTAGTCCTTGATTGTCTACAGCAGACTGTTGTTGCTTTTAAATAATTGCTGATGCATGTGATTCAAGTATGTGTAATATAATTAATGTTTTCAAATAGTTTGGTTGTTTCAAATTTTACAGATCTACTACGGTACTCAACTTATCTTTCTCATGAGTAATAAAATGAATGGCATTGATATGCAACCTGGATCGCTGCTGAAACATTTTCAGGAGTTTCCAGAGTCTAGCCTCCCAGCCATCACTTACATTCATGGTCAGTTGTATTTGAGTTTCTATTTTTAATATCCTATTTGTTGGTATGAATGTCCCAACAATGTACCATCAGCTAGGATGACTTCAGACACCGGGGGTGACTTTGGGCCACACCTGCAAGAGAAACAAATGGTAGAAAAACAAAATAATAAACATTGCCCAAAGTCACCCCGGAGGCCAAAGTCACCCCAGTCACTTTGGCCAACATTTATTTTTTTTGTTTTGCTGCCATTTGTTTCTGTTGTAGGTGTGGCCGAAGTCACCCCAGTTGATGGTAACTAGTATCTATTTTCTTGACAATTTAATTCTTAAAGATTTTAGAATATATTCTGCTTGGCCAAAGTCATTGTTTCTTACCACAATAAGTGTAGGTACCTATTTTTTTTTTCTTAATCCATTAGTTCCATTCTGTTCTTAATCCATTCTTTTGTTCTTAACTGCATCTTGTTGTAGCTGACAAAAATATTATCTGCTCAGTTACCATCATAGGTATTTCACTAAGTTGTAGGTATATACTTTGTGTATTAGCGCTCTGGTAAAATCAAAATAGATCAATAATTTTTTACTGATTTGTTTGTGTATTTTTTTAGACAAAAATCAAAATTGTGTAAAATATTTTGGTACTCAATTGTTAATAATTTCTAAAAGAAAATGATGATAATGAAGAAACATTTGCGCAGGTTCTGGAGCAGTCAGCACCATCTCCTATGGCGAGCTGTGTGATGCTGTGGTACATGTCTCCAAGGAGCTCTCCCATAAACAAAAGCCATCGTCAGCTGGCCAGCAACAGCGACCCCTGCTTGTAGTTGTCTGTGGTAGAATGCACAGCTCCACCATTGCTGTACTGCTGGCCGCTCTCAACTCTGACTCTTATTTTTATATTGATCCTGATCAGTTGGAGTCAAGCAACACGCGCGATATGCTAACATGCCTCAAACCTGATCTGGTGCTTATTGAAGAATCTATTAACTTTGACTTTTCTTGGCTTGGGGAAGAAAGTTCATACTTAACTAAGATAGTCAAGGTTGTTGATAAAAAATTTACTTTACATTCTTTCCAGAACCCATGTTCATTTTTCAATGATTTTAAACTATGGGAGATAGCTTATGTAATTACAACTTCAGGCTCGACAGGTATTCCTAAGATGGTGTTCGTTCCACGCTCTTGTGTTGCTCCAAATATTTCAGATCTTCTGAATATTTTTTATATCGTCCGGACAGATGTAATTTTTAGTGCTGCTCCACTTTCTTTTGATCCCTCGATTGTTAACATCCTTATGAGCCTTAACGCTGGTTCTCATCTTGTTGTAGCTGACAAAAATATTATCTCCTCAGTTGCCATCATAGATATTTTACTGACATTAAGAGTTTCAGTTTTTCAGATAACACCTTCACTTCTTAATTTATGGCAGAGTCAACAAAATCTTGCAGCAAGCATATTTCACATTGACTCCCACACACGCTTGTTAGCTCTTGGAGGGGAGACTCCTCCAATAACTTTATTAAAATCACTGTTTAGAGATTCTTTATCTATAGATATTTTCAGTCTTTATGGTATCTCTGAAGTTTCGTCTTGGTCATCTGTCAAGAAAATTTCTTTCGCTACTCAGAGTACAGATAACATTATGATAGCTCCTGCAAAAGACGCTGATTGCGTGGTGGACGTATTCTCCAAGCCTGGATTCGATATACTTGATCTGGGCCAAATTCTATCTGAAACAACTCTTTGCCTTGTGAAGAACGATGAGATCTTAAACCGAAATGGTGAGGGAGAAATATATTTGGGCCGCCAAAGTTCATGTGGTGTTTATGAAGTAGTCAGGGAGCCGCAGAGCTTGTCGGGAACTTTGCCAGAAATACCTGGTAAGTCTATGGGTGACGTTCGTTTGAAAAAGGTTATTCCTCTTATAAATGACGATGGTGTTAAATTATTCCCCTCGGGTGATTTGGGTAGGAAGATAAATAATGTTTTCTATTACATGGGTCGCTGCAATAGGGTGGTGAAGTGCTATGGGCAAAAAGTTAACCTCAATACCATAGAAGAAGAATGTTTATCAGTGCCTGGTGTTGAAATGTGCCGTGCAATAAGTGAAGGTGATATGATTTTTTGCTTCTGTGTTGCTGGCAATCAAGAAAGTTTGAAAATATCAACATTGCGTCGCTCTGTGCGTAAAATAACAAGCGTGCCATGTCAGGTTTATATGCTATCTTCTCTTCCTCTCACTGCTCACGGTAAGGTAGACGACAAACGCATGCTGAAAGATCTAACTTTGCTTAAGTGTAAAGGCTCCATAACAGAAAAGTTTTTAGTGCAAGTGGTTGATGATCTTTGGTTTGATTATTGTAGTTGCAAGCCCACCCAAAATATGAACTTTATTTCATTAGGCATGGATTCCTTGCGAGCTGTCGAATTCTTGGAAATATTGCAGCACAGAGTTGGGAGCCAATTGCTTGGGATGTTGGACTCGCTGCTCATGGATCGCTATGAAGTATTTTTAGAAGGTGTCAAGCGTTCTGTTGTAGGTCATTCTGACCTGCGTGTGGAGAATTCAACTAGCATAGTTCAAGATCAAAGCAGTGGTAGAGAAAACGCGAAAAAAACGAAAACAGATAATGATAAATTCGTCTATGTTATGTTATCTAAGGTAAGTTCTTTGATTCAGGGCAAGAATGCTGTTTTAAGCCAAGCGTATTTGCCAGATTCAGATCGATTAACGTGGACTCTGAATTTGGGCAAGTGTATAGACGCGACCCCCATATTAGTGCAAAGCCAGTCACATTCGGAAGCGTCATTGTTGATAGGCTCACACTCAGGCCGTTTCTGTTGCGTCGATGCCCTCACTGGAGCTGTCAGGTGGTCTAATGTGCTGGAGAATCGCTTGGAAGCGTCACCCACCGTTGATCGTTCTGCCTCTCATGTCTATGCTGCCTGCTACTCTGGTTTCCTTTATTGCATGAGTCTTGTCTCCGGCAGCCTCTTGTGGAAGTTCAAAGCTAATGCTGAAATCAAATGCTCTCCCTTAGTTGACTATGAAAGTGGTTGCATTTATTTTGGAAGTCATGATAAAAACTTTTACTGTTTGAATCCTAATGGTTCTTTGATTTGGAAAAATCTTCATTCCGGGGGTAGTATATTCTCGTCTCCCTGCGTCGGCGATAACACTGTCTTCGCTGCTTGTCTCAAGGGAGTAGTCGCGGGCTACGAAAAATACACGGGAAAACTAATCTGGAAATTCAGTTTGAATGCCCCTGTATTTTCATCACTTGTTTGCTTCTCGCGAGGTGTACTCTGTACAAGCGTTGACGGAAATCTCACAGCTTTGTCTCCAAAAGGTGAATTTCTGTGGTGTTGTGATCTGTCGAACCAATGTTACTGCACACCAAGAGTGGTGCAACTAAAACAATCCGAAGTGATCTGTGTTGGAGATAACAGCGGATGCGTTTCATTCGTCAATGAGTTAGGCATTGTATTAGGTCACTTCAATGTCGACTGTCGTGTTGTTGCAACGCCCTTCCTCTACAACTGTCGTGGTGCAACTGTAGCTGTAGTTGCTGCGACCAATGGCAAAATGAATTTTCTAAAATTGTCTTTTGTCCGAGATGAATCTGGAGTTGTTAGTAGTAACGTGGACGGTAGAGACATTATGTTGTGTGGAGGTAGTGTGCAAGAAGCTCCACATGTTAGTCAGAAGCCATCAATAATAAGTAGGGAGTGTAAAATGCTGAAGAAGAACGATTTTAGTCACAGTCCTAGCGATACAATTTCTCCGATTTCATTGAAGTGTATTGATGAATGCGCCGCAGATCTATTTTATGGGATCCAAATTAAATCTGTCTATGAGCTCTCGTATCCCGGTGAAATATTTTCGTCTCCTTTAGTGTTCCAAAGTTGCTTGTATGTTTGCGGTCGCGACGATACTGTGCAATGCTACGAGTTGCTGCCTCGATGACGAGTCGCTGAAAAGTGTACACCCTGTCTACTAGCAATGAAATATCTTGTTAGCGCATTTTCTCATTTGTTGAAAAAAGGTGTCGCTATTGCCATGTCCGTCCGTCCGTCTGTCCGTTCGTGACTTCACGTTTTCGTCGGCGAGAAAATGCGCGCTGTCACTTACTGCAGTGAGTACTGACTTATATTTTTTTTCGTTTTGTCTAGTCGCTTCTACCAACTAGAATTACTTTGTCTTCCTTTCTTTTGAAAGTCACATTTCCCTGTTATGATCGCAGTCTTAAGCTTTTTTTCTTTTACAATGTAATCTTTTTACCTCGTTGCAGGTTGATCTTGCAAAGTAATTGCGCATTTTTTCGTGTATCGAATAGCTAATAAACTAGTATTAGTATTATGAGATAATTTTGATTTCACATTCATCAAGTTTCATTCATCTTAAAAACTAACATTTTAGGATGTATTTGTTTTAACAGGTTTTCTGTGATAATTTTTTTTGGCGCGAGCACTATAGTTGTATATGATTATTTGATTGTAATAATAATAATTGTTTGATTGTAATTAATTGTTATACCTATGTTTTGATTTTAAATGAAAAACTAAAAATATGAGCGCTCCGCCGTCTTTAATCAATTTGAAATTTTTTGTGGTTAAAAGATCTATATTAGCCACGTTCTTTGCTTAACAACTAAGCCAATGCTACTCTATTGACGGGCTCAACGTGGTGTCATCGTAGAAAATTTGACCAAAGTTCTGTCTAGAAATTTTTAAAAACGGTCTTGCAGTAATAATGTATATTGCTTGGATGTCGAGGAATTTCTTGCGTTGCCGATATGGTTTACCCTGGCAAAGCGACATGTCACGAAAACTGACCAGGTAAAATATAGTGTAATTTTATGTATATATTTGCTTGAAATTTGAGCGAGGTATACTTTTGCCCGTGTAAACTCAAATCAGAAGAAATAAATTGTAATAAATTTTGTAATGATGTTAATTGAATTTTAATCCAATAACTCCACTTATGTAAAAAAGCTGTTGTCATGTCTAAAAATTTTGCTTCAAAGATAAATGAAATTTTCTTCGAAATTGTGTTTGACTCGTCACCATTGCTGCCGTTAATTTCTACTGCTTTGAGAGAGGAACATTATTCTCATGTTTAATCTAATAGATTTACGCTTCGATGGATTGACGGCCTTTTCTTTCACCATCAAAAGGTTCCAGACCTAATTTACTAGATTGAAGACAGAATTTTCGTATATAGACAATCGATTTTAGACCTTTCAAAGCTGATAATTTTGAATTTTGTTTATATTTATTTTATTGAGAATCTGGACTGCCTTCAAGTAGGGAAAAAACGTGGAATTGCTCGCGGCGGCAGGCCTACGGCCTAATAAACGCTGAGACGCTATGCTATGCGAGACGTCAGCCTTGGTTGGAGTCGTAGTAAAGTAGCATCAGAATTGTACAGGAGCAACTGCTCTTCAATGGAAAGTACCAGCCGCGGTTTGATGTCTTTGGCTTTGATGTCCTTGCCCGTAACACGCGGTTTGATGTCCTTGGCTGATGAGGTTTGTCGGCCTTAGCCAGATGACCGTGATCTGTTCACCAAACGTCATTTCTAATTTAAATCACTGGCATTCCTAATATGTGAAGTAAATAAAAGGACTTGCTCCAATCTCTATCCTAATGGTCATTGTAATGATCTTTCGTGCCGAGGTTAAATAATGATCTCGAGTTAACACAATTAATTTAATATTGATGAAAAGTGAACACTTAAATTAAGAAATCGAACAAGTTAACGTTAACATATGGGCATCGTAATAGGGTACAGAACTCTTCTTTCATATGCTAGGGCACAGCACAGTAGAGGTTCCTCACAACACAGCAACAAATAATATATGCACAACACTGAATCTTCTTGCTAGCCTCTTGTGATCTTCTATCCGGGTTGACTTCTCCCTACATGAACAAAATCAAATTTACAATTAGTCGGGTAATTCCCTACTAGATATCTCACATAGTATCAACACACCAAATAAATACAATATTGATAAATATCGACAGTTACACATACCTCTGCAGTTGTCTGAATTCACTAAACTAGTCCTTGCTTTGGTCCCACAACAAGTCAGCTCTGAATTCTTACACTGTTACGGGATCGTCAACACTTTAACTTATTCTACGTCCCACACATTAGTTACTATTGTTCTTATTCCCCCACATTTCCCACAGTACACCTGAATATTCAGCTAAGATCCCTACAGTCATAATAATTAAGAAAAACGATCCGCAGGTAAATCAGGTATCGAATATTAGCCTGTCATTGTTGCATTATTAGTCCCGTTGCCCTAGTATTAATTACATTTTCTTAAGCTTTCAGGGCGTGAGCGCCAGCCACGCCGCTCGTCTGGCGTCGCACTGTCTACCCCGACAACCCGAGACTAATTTAGTGGTGCAGACATGGTCTTATTGTTTACCTTGTCCATGTTGGCCTTTGATGTGATTAGTGACAGTACATCTAAAATATTATTATTTTGGATAATGCGATCTGATCACGTTTACTGAGGATAGAATTTGGAATTAAAATGAAATTGCCACGGTAAATGTCGTAGAATCTTGGTGAGCCATGTATTAAATCTAGTCAAAATTAAACTCAAAAGAACTGGACAGCTAATTGTTATATAACATAGCGAATGATGTTAGAATGGTCCTAGACGCTTCGTAATTTGGCCTGTTTCGTTATCTTTTACTCCATCCTCAGTTCTTCGCTACTTCAATTAGTTTACAATCGACCTCGCTCAAAGCGGTATATGACGTAGCTACTCAAGAATGTGGAGTAATCCCTTATAGGCTTTTATTGCAATTTCACTGATAGTGCGTGCCTACTCGTATCACTGATAAGCTTCCGAAAGAATAACTCGCTCTCTGTTTCGTTGATAGATACTTAATGTTATTAAGCTGATCCAACTTCAAAGAATACCCGAAAGAGTACATTTCCATTAAAACAATTCAGGTAGATTTGCATACAACCTAATACGCTTCATGTTCGGTTTGGGTTAAAGTTTATTTTTCTTGTTGCCAGACTTAGGCAAATTTCAAATTCGAGTACAAGTGCACTAGTACAATTAAGAGTAATTTCGAGGGTTTTTTTCACTTCTGGCTAATTCCAGGCTGCCATTAGAGTAAACCTCTAAATTAATTAGACACACAATATAAGTGAATGATTAAATGTAGTTAGGTTGGTCAGACACCACTGGCGTCAACGCTACGATCTCAGGATGAATCATGGTTGAATTAATTCAACCATGGGATGAATGACCACTGCTGTGAACCCATGGTTGAATTAATACATGTATTAATTCAACCATGTGTGAACCGTCTTTAACCTTGAGGTAGTATCATTCATGAGCAGAATGACGCAGCGTCTATAGTAGCATAGTAATGTCGGCTTCGAAAAACGAGTCTTCTGCCGATTCTTGTTTCCTGCCTTGTCTCATATAGATCTAATAACTGTCTTTTTGAACATACCTCGCCAAACTGACGTTAAAGCTAAGTGGCTGCTGATCATCCACAAGTTTGTCAAGGGCTCTTCTAGCCGAAACATATACGTACTTCTGCATAGCTTTATCTACTCCTTTCGTGAACACGTTCATACTCGGGACAACGATGTCGGCAGGGAGTCAGTTATTCTAAATGTCAATAACACGAAGCGAGGAGTGTTGTCGCATGAATGAATGTTGAGACAATTACGAGTTGTATCGCAGCCTTTTTGTTTTATAACTGTGGCCCCCGGTGTTTGTTTTTATTTAATTTCCTTGTAATTCTTCTAAAATCTTGTATAGACACAAGTATAATTGTATACTTCAATGAGCTCACTACGCAGACGTCTATGTGAAAGGCTTGCAAGCTTAAAGGCTCTGATCTTCCTTTATAAGGTTTAAACTTTAATTCTGGAATGATCCTTGTTGTAGGTTGATGTACACTCTCGCCTAAATTTTTGTCCTTTTCAATTTTCGGCTAACACAGGGCGTTTCCAAATTTCGGCGCACGGGTGCGACAAACAACAGAGTCGTTTTCGTTTCGTTGGAGATTTGCGGGAGCCTCTGAAGACCAGTCCAATGTGGCCCCACGACAGGGTTTTGAGTTATATTTGCCTAAGTGATTTTTCAAGTGGCGCTTCACTAGCGTACTGATATTATCTACTTATATTTCAAATTTGAATAAAATCCGTTCATAATTGAAGGAGTTATGAGTGCCACAGTTGAAAATGAAGTTCGAGCTCGCAGGCGAGTTCGCACGCGAGTTCGCTGAAGTGTCGAATCGGTGTTCGTACCTGTGCTTAACGGGGGAAGCTTAACGCTTGGGAAGTGCTTAACGCTTGCCAGCACCAAAAAGCAACTGACACGTGTCAGTCAACGAAACCATCAAGACCATGTTTGCAGTTGCACTCATTTTGACGCATTCTACATTGTATTACAAACTTTTGTGTCGTCGGCATACATGGAGCACACGCTTGACACTGCTCCTTTCAGAAGGAGCAGTGGATATAGGATAAACGCAGCGAAGAAAACTGAACGCTTCCTTGTGTATGCGCAGCTGACTAGTCTGTTTCGTTATTACGGAGGCTGATCCGTAGGCGTCAGCGTTTTAGACAATGACTGTTCCGTGGCGTAATTTCTGTACTAGAGTTGCGTCATCAAGTCAGCACTTACGCCACTCGTAAGTCGATTTTACGTACATACGAAGTTTTGATAATACGGCCCCAGACGTAGACTACTCTGCAAAACGGCTATTAGGAAAGTACGCCTCGACAGCAAACGCACGCTGTTCCCTTATACAATGCATAGTGGCAATTGACAAGGCAAGACACAAAATTTTATGACATTGCCTTTGATATGAAATACTATCCGCCCTTTTCCAGCAACATCTGACTGCTTGTCGCGAAAACAAAACAGGAAGTTTTCGTGAATCAACCTGTACTTAGCACGATGGAAGTGGCAATATCTGTATTCTGCCTACAATAAGATACAGTGGCGCCCATGAAGTAAATGTAAATGCCGCCCATAAAGAGTGTCCACTAATGAATCATTCGAATTTAAAATCAACCTGTTTTAAAGCGCACGGAATCGCTGAAAACCCGTGAAAAAGGGCAACATATTCTGACGAATTATAACACCAATTCATTAACCCGGCAGACTAACGTCGCCAACTATATACGCAGCGGTGGGTGAGCGGGACTGGCAGTCGCTTATTTTGGATGTCGCGTTGACTTTCGCATTCCCATCACCTTTGGAGTCATAATTTTTTGCCGAAATATTGGTTAGCATTATAATAAAGACTGGGTTGTACTGTGAATGCTTTTAACTTGAAGCCTCTTGGCTTTAAATTCGATTATGAAAAAGTCAACGCACCACCAACGTTGCCGTGCAAAAAAAAAAAAATTAGCCATCTCTACTCAGTACGAGTTTCAAACGATGAGCGCGGTTAGCAGTTTAAAACTCACACAACACTCTGTAAATTTGGTCAATTTAGAGTATAACGGTGCTCATCAGCTCACAGATAGGCTATGAGCAAAATAAATTTTCGCGTATTTTTCAGTTTCTTTCTACCTGCTTTGCTTATGAATATGAACGACTTCCAGAAGTGACCTTGGAACAGCTTTTTTTAAGGATCGCACTGGCTCTAGGCGAGGACAGCTGGTTAACTTTTGTATGGTCTTCCCTTAAGCACTTGTCCAGTCGCCAGACGCGGGTTTCTAACATCATCAAGTTAGATGTGGGACAATGTGGGATACGTGTGCAGTGTGCATTCTTGATATACCCTCGTATTCCTACAGCCAGCATTGAATTTTAGCACTACTGGAAATA
Organism: Hyalella azteca; assembly: GCF_000764305.2. NCBI lineage: Eukaryota > Metazoa > Arthropoda > Malacostraca > Amphipoda > Hyalellidae > Hyalella > Hyalella azteca. Next base: position 25,403 of record NW_025944120.1, on the reverse strand, counting down.
AAAAATGTGAATGACAACGAACGTGTATTGAAGATCTGAAAGAAGTGCAGTTATTGCGGTCAAAATGGAGTGGCCAACGCTGGAGAGGACCATACTGTACTTCACTCTAAGTATATACAGAAGTATAACGGCTGAGTATAACAATATTTCAATATAAAAAGAATGAGTCACTGTTACAAGATTGCACGTCTTTCTCTCAAATTCTCACCGTATCAAAATAGGTAACTATACACAATAATTTACTAGCAGATTGTGACAATAATAATTAAGCAACTTCCGCGGGTTTGAAGGTCAGCAGGTCAATTTAGTTGAGGTGGAAGGTGGAAGGATGGATAGATTTTGATGTGACAGATCATAGCGCAATGCATTTTAGTTTATCCTATTGAAATTGCAAAATTACTAACATGTTTGTCTCAACTAGATCCTAGTGAAGAGTCCCCAGAATGACACCAAAGATGTGTCCTCCAGCATGTTAAAGCCGAGCTATAAGCAAAGCAAAAATAGCACAAGCTATACACACCGGATCGACACTCTGAGCTCGACAGCGGTTCAAACGCAAACTGCAACTAATGCGTAGCAGAACCCCTCATAAATCACTCAATTCTGAACGGATTTGCATGAAATTTGGAGCATAACTAATTATTAGCAGCACAACATGATCGGAATTATTAAGGATTTTTGCGTCCCTTCGTTTCCAATTAAAATGAAAAATCACCATTTTGCGTTGCAGGACCACTCACAAGTCCCTCCATTCTGAAAAGATTTGGAAGTCAAAGATCCACGATTTCGCCTTTGAACAAGAGAATATCGACAAACGTAAGTACGTTAATGAAGTTAATAAAATATTAAATTTCATTACCAGAAACCAATGGTGAGAGCTAAGAGCAAAAAATTTAATCTGCTTCCAAATTTTGTAGGAATATCTGGTACGAGCTATGACATGATGGTAGGGTTCAATTTCGCGGTTAGATAATCCGTAAGGAATAATGGCTTCCGGCGGTTTGGGCAACTGATAACACAAAAATTTGACTTGAATGTGAAATTTATTCAGTATCAATGCGGTTCTGAGTTAATAAACTCTAGCTACATGAGAGCCAAGTTTCACTATGGACCAATATATATTAGAAGTGTTTGATTACTTATAGGGGATTGATAAACCAGTTCATTTGCCGAAAAAAGTGTATAGGGCTTAGGACTGTAAAATGCAATAGTGCGAGCCACGCAGTCTGTTCATCGCCGCGATAAGGACTTCAAGGTGAGCCGCATAGCACGTCGAAAATATTTAAGTAGCGCCGTCCCTATGATAATTCATTTACTCATTGGCAGCCGCCTAGAAAAGACTCAGAATAATTGAGTCAAGTGTAAAACAATTCACTTTTTACACTATTCACATTCAAAGTGTCACGAGAACTACGCAGATTTTACGAGCTTCCCCGGTGCCTAAACTCAAATAATCTCCGACATAACATATTCGTGGAAACTAATATCATGGCTGAATATTACGACCAAATAAGTGCGTATAACTACAGCAATTTAGTAAAACTTTACAAATAGGGGCAATGGTAGACTATCCATTATCTTTTGATAACCTCAACTATACTACTCGCCAACATGTTTTTAACTTTGTGAGGTATAAGAATTGGAGCTAACAATTTAAGATTGTTTGATCAGACTAAAAACTTTGAAGCAGCAATCTTGAAAAGATAAACTTTGACGATAGAAGTATTTTGCATTTTTTTTTGTTCAATGGAGGTAAATATAAGTGATTGGGAAGGCTAGAGCCTTCACCTCGATATGTTACAAGAAAGCGCAATATTTGGTTATTCAGCACATCTCTGGATGTGTCGTATGGTTTTGCGTCACTGCCAGCCATCGTGTTGAACAAGCGATGTGTCATATAGTTTTTAGTTGTCCTCCTCATTCCCTTTCTTCTTTCATCACTGCGTTTATCTCAGACATTAGCGATTCTCTTTTTTTTTAAGAAGAAACACTTTAATTTTGTACAAACATCTCTCATTTGTTCCATTTATTCCAGCTTGCGCAGTATTCCATAATGTTAATTATTTCCCTTTTTTACTCAGTTCAGAACACAACGCTGGGTCTCGATTTGAATGAGACGAATAGCTGTCCCAGGCGCAACTACATCCCGACAGTTACCGAGTACAGTAATGGTGAGTCTCTCAATATATTCAATTCACCATCTTGAGATATTTTGGTTCTATATTAGGCAAGGATAAGTCATGTTTTGTTTGTGTCTAGACCTCCTATCCTATACAGAGTAACCTAGTAAGGCTGTGTGAATTGAGTTTAAGTATAATGCATTCCATTCGTGCAAACAATGCCTGATAAGTTTTCTCTGATGCAAGTTCAGGTAAGAAACTGTTCGGAAGAAGTAGAGTTATCTTTGTTAGCAATAAATGTCACAGCTTACTCTGATTTTAGAAACTGTAAATTCAAAAGGAAAAAATCTCGTATCAGGCAAACAAGGAAAAATCTTTGAAAACTTAACTCGAATTTTAGTGTAATTAGTTGGAAGGAGATTCATCAAGAAGTCATTGAGCAGCCCTGGGAGCGTATGGAATTGTTTTCCTCACGATTGGGTCGGTGGCCACGGTGCTGCTCTACGGGCTCTGCATCCACCAAGCTTGGTTTACTTACCTCCACGCACACAAGGTCTTCAGGAGGCACATCTACTGGCTCATTTCCATATACCCGGTAACGCTGCATTCCATCATCACAAATGATGCAATACATTTTTAATCAGTTCAGTAATAACAGGCAACTAGAGGTTAACCCCAATGATGCGTATAATTTTTTGCATGATAACAAATTTATCACAAGTTTTGATTTGATCAGAATCGATATTTATTCTCTCGCGCAGATGGTCACACTGATGAGCACACTTGCGTTGATCGTGCCGAGATCCCACCACATTTGCAGTGGGGTTAAAATCACGTGAGTTATATCACACAAAAGTATTTGATCAGCAGTAACTTTACCCCGGTTTGAATTATTGAATGTTATTTGCGCTGAACAAGTATTTGCTAAGTTCCATAATCACTGTAATAATATAAAATTATGCACCATCTTTTTCTGCGAGAAAAATGTTTTCCAGTGAGTGTATATTTGGTGCTTTTGAAGTTTGGCCTTGAATACAAATATTATTTTAGTATTTTTTAGTGAAACGTTGTACCCGATAGATGGCGGCTTTATGGCAACAATCGTTGGGACTTAATGAAAATATGCATGAGCTCGTTTTAAAACTTAATGGAAAAATTCTTTTAATACGAGATAACCTCATAGCCTTCATTATTGACGAAAATTGATTGTTGGCGCAGTTACATGTGCGTCGGGATTGGGCACTTCGCGGACCTGACAATCCTGATGTTCGGTGGCGAAAATAAGATGTTGGAGGCCGTCGAGAATCGGAAGCTTGACCTAAGCGTGCTGCCCTTGTGCTGCTGCTTGCCTTGCTTACCTAAGCCCGTCATTTCCAGGTAAGCACATCGAACTAGTGGTAGTTTTCGTCCAATTTTGGTAGGTAAAATCGCGCTAAACTGCGACTAGGAACTTTCATTCAGGAGCAATGGAGAAATTCATCTAGTCACAATTAAACTTAGATGCATTCATTAACTTGCAGAGAAATGAATATTGTATGCATTGTATTTCTCCACATGCATTGATAAACTTCGTTCTGTCTTATCAGTCTTGAACAACATGAAATTAAATATTTGCATGCCTTAACCATTTGTGTCTTTATTATAAATTCTCTGCCACAAACTCAGCCCTTACTTGCGAAAGCAAGTCCCTTAGCCCTTACTCAGCGAACCTTAGCAAGTCCCTCAGCCCTTGCTCAGCGAAGTTACGTTAAATGTGTCGAATTAATATCGTTATTTCTCGCCGTACACAGGATGCGGTTGCGGGTCCTGAAATGGATGATCTGGCAGATGAAGTTCACACAAGCAATATATTACTTCTTCAACGTCTATGCTCGCTTCAGTTTGCAGGACTCTTCTGGAATAGTGAGTGCATGTTTCTTCTCACTGTATGAACAACGGCCAGTTATTGAACTTTCTTTGCAACTGATTCATATTCTTCCACTGCCAGCTACAAGCGTTGCCTCAAACGCAGCTCTTGCTCTAAATACTTGAAAACCTCATGAGATGCTTTTTTACTGATAGATTGAGATAAATTCTGTCTATTCGCTTACAAGTTTTTTTCGCTGCTACAGGTTAGCAGCAACACGACCGCACTCGTGCTGACGGTGCTGAACTTCGTGAGTTTCCTGAGCGGAGTGTACGCGCTGAACATCATGGAGCGACTCGTTCGACAAGTCCTGCCAGAGCCTGGTCGCTACAGGGTGAGACTTGGCTGCTACATTTTCTCTTACCATCAGCTACTTTATTATTTAATTGGGGAAGTATCGCTGCCATGTTCCATGACTTGATTCACAAAGATCGTTCCAACTTGACCGAAATGACGCGCAAATGACATTATTCATTCTTTCTTCGCTTTATTTTGGTCGAATTTATCCGTTCCATAAATTGAATAGAACAAATTACATGGATGTTGCTGCAGTTTATGTTAACTTTAATTTATCAGAGTGGAGGATTTTGCTATAAATCTGTGTGCGGATTGTTAATTGATTTATCTTTGTTAACTATTAAAAGAATGAATATGTAGGTTTATACATTCATGATTAAAGAGATATTTTGTGGCTGTTCCTGACTATATACTCCTGCGTGTGTTTCTAGAGCTAGTACATAATTCATTACAACGATCAAAATTCATGAACATGAAATTTTTGATAACAGGTCAAAAGTTTGTTGTTGAAAATCCTTATCGTCACCACCAAACTGCAATCGTTCATCTTCAACCAGATTGGGAACTTCGGGGGGTTTCCTTGCCTTGGTGAATTCATCACTCCGGTGGTGTACGAAAACAGTGAGTAACAAATGAGAACAGTAGTTCTACCTGCACTGAATACCAACTGAAAAGAAAGTGCGTTGTGTTGAATCTATTGAAAGGGAAGTGATTTAGTGTTATTACACAAATTTGTTTTTTTAGCAATAATAGTTGTACTTGTGCCGTTAATGACAATTCACTTTGTTTTAATGGGTTATATTTTCAACAGCATTGGAGAACTCGTTACTCATAGTTGAGATGCTGGTATTTGGCTTCTTCTCGTACCTCATGTACTCGAAGCCCGAGTTCGAAGAGTACAAAGGAGAACAAAAGTTTCAAGACCATAACTGCACTCGCTGTTTTAATGTAACTGAAAATTCTGCAAACACTGGCCAGTCTCAGGCACAAGGAGCCTCAGCAGCCTCATCCCTGTCTGCTACAGGGCCGTCCCTTGCCGTGACCAGAGCAGCTGAACAGGACGGCGCGTCTGGCGGCAACAGCGGGGCAGAAGCGACATCCGGAAGAATACTTGGTCAACCAGAGAGCTTGGTTTAAGATATCATGCATGTATGACAAAATGTCAAAGTTGCTCAGTTAATCACACATGTACAATCAATCCAATCATGCGCTAGGTGCCTTTTTCATCTCCGACTGTCCTTTCCATTTATCCTTCCTCTTCCTGGCCACTCTAGGCCATATTTTGTTATTTTCCACACTCTGCTAGTGGCGCCGCAAACCAAATAATCTCAATTTATGTTGATAATAGTTGATGCTTAAATGAATGCAGGGAAATGCGTGTCATGCACTCGCAGTCCTCTCGGAAACTCGTTAGCATTACATTCCAACAACTTCAAACTTTTCCAAGAATATAAAATCAAATAAAATAGCCAAAAATTCACCATTTCTTCAAAAAGAGAAAACCATTTGGAGTCCAGCTCCATCATCGGTTTAAAATCGTTGAACACAAGTGCAATCATCTGTACAATCGATTGGACAATCGATTGACTGTACTACCAAAACTAATTTATTCTATATAGCGAATATTGCTATTTAAGCATACAAGTGATTATAATACTCCAAATTTTTTGCTTTAAAATGTTACGATGTAAATTATACGTCCTTATTTACGTATAAAGGACGCACAATTCAAACTTTTTTATCAAGTGTCCCTCATTTAGACGAATTCAAATAATTTACTTGCCAAAAACATTTTACCCACGATTAGATTTTTACTAATAATTATTGAAAATATTCGTAATTGGGATGGAAAATTAGGATTCGACTTTCAACTCGTGCCCTAAGCGTTATTAAACAGAGCTTTCTCGCTTTAATTTTAAATTTATTACATCAGTTAGCCTTCTACTTCACTGATAAATCATTTTGTAAGGTTCAGCATCATTTATTGTACATTGCTTCACCATCAAGTTGAGAATCTCCCAATAGCGTCCATAAATAGGTATATTACTCCACTGCCACGTTAGCTTATTTGATACTTTTTGTACAAAATTTTCTCACTAATAGGCACTAAGGAAAATATTTCCGCCTTGGTAATTTTCTAAGGAATTTAGGCGCTATTTTATTTGAACATTCCTCTTTGTTCCTAATTCCTGCTATCTGGCATGAATGTAAATCAGAATTTATGATAAACATTCTTATTAATATTTAATATTGTTCGAAAATTGTCCTAGTTCTCGCACGTATCGACTGCGGAGATGTCTGGTTAGGTTCAGTTTTAATTTTTAATATAGTAATTAAGTTGGCTTGCTCAAATGACCTGTGTCTTAATTAATTCAATTAGGTCAAATCTATTGAGTTTGTAATTTTACATACGTGTCTGAATGTCTTAAATCAATTCGGTATTTATTGTGAAGATTTCTTGTCTGTGTCGTTCTAAACATGATTTAATATATATTCCTAAAATGAGCTAATCAATTATTTAACCTGAAATGAACAAGTGCAATTTACTCCTATTAGGTAGTAATGTAGTATGGATTTTCCGTGGAAGAATTGAATAAAATATTTCTTTCGAAACGCATTACTTACGATGACTGCTGCATTCTCTTCCAGTACGCGCTGTTTTGCTTTATGCTGCTTCTTCCTGAACCTTATTATCTTAAACTAAATTTTGGTGCAAGAAATACAATTTAAAAAAAATGCCCCAAATGAAAATTCAAACATTTGTCTGCGTTCATCAGACAAAGTTTATCAGCTTCGTATAAGGAGTTCGTTCATGAGCATTTTCTAATGTTCCCGTTAAATTGAACGCGTGTCAAGTTTTCGACGCTTCCGCATAATCTGAAATGCTTTCCAGAACAGTATTGAGTGCACGAATTATCATTTATTCGCAGGTACGGAATACCATGTTTTATTATGAACTGTCAATTTTATAACGCACGTACAAGCAATAAGACACGCGTTCTACGAAAACACGTAATACATTCATCGGAAGCTGATTTGTTTCGGAACACCTCCGAAGGATTAACACCTCGAGGCATGAAGCCATTATTGAAGTTTTTAGAGCACAGTCACTTCTTAAGTATATTGATTTATTATTCCACTGACAAATTTATGACCAATGAAATTACTCATATAGTGAGACTGTCATTAGGTTAAATTTCCTCCTCAGTACCTACATATAAACCAGCTCCATATTAATACAAATTGATGTTCCTAAATCTCAAGCTCATCAATATTTTAAAATGAAAGTATACGCCTATTCGTAGTGAATTTACTTGGTGTCTTCATTACTTTCAAATTCTTGATGAAATTAATGTTGAACATACAGAAATGGGCAGTTGTGGGATCTTGTTAAGAATAAGCTCCCCAGTCGTCACTGGGGTGCTTATTCTTAACAAGAACATTATTGAGGTGTGTATTCTTAACAAGGTTAATTAAATTAAAATAAAAACATTTTAGGTCTATTTAAAAATTTTTTAAGAATAACAATTTAATTTTAAAAAATCCACTGCCTATTCTTAACAAGGTCATACTGGGGTGCTTATTCTTAACAAGGTCATACTGGGGTGCTTATTCTTAACAAGGTCATACTGGGGTGCTTATTCTTAACAACTAGGTCATACTGCAAGAGGTTCTTATTCTTAACAAGATCCCAATCGTGCAACAACATGTGAAAATTATTGTTTGTTCTCACAATTACCATCGATTATCCCTGGCGTCATCGATGTTAGTCATTTAAAAGTTTTGTAGCTGTAAATGTTGAGCTATTTATTGCGTCCGAAGAATGCACTGTCATGCAGTGTACTTCTGTCTGCGGTTACGTCATCGATGTTCCGATTGTTAAGCCGTAAACTTTAATGCTTGATATATTTCAGCAAATCATCCATTTACTGTTTCTTTGCTTTCATCATGACATCTACTGAGAAAGTTTGATCGATTACATCAAACTTATAACAAATAAACAGTAGGGCAGCTTCTTGCTGGACGACGGAGTGTGACAACGTGCGGCCTGACGCGACGATCGAGGACGACGCGAAACAAATGACACGTCTTCAATTCCTGCATCCGGAGATAGCTGACACGTAATTTACCAGTACTAGTGCGAATCCAGAAACCAAATTATTTCCTATCTTCGAAAAAAATTCAATTATTCCTACGTTTGTTGATTGACGTTTACGAAAAAATATATAACCTTCGGCCAAATTCGGATTTCGCTAAATTATACGCCAGGAATGCATGCCAAAATTTTTTAAATCTATTTCTTATAGTAGTTTCAAATCTTGGAGAGAAAACAATCACATTGAAGATATTAATTCAACAGATTACTCCTCGTTCATGTTTATGATTCACTAAGAGGCTTGGAAATTGACGCAACGGCCACGGAGTTGGCTCTTGGTAGGTAATATGTGTTGATCGTGATATTCACGAACATGATTGCTCCCAATTATTTTTGGTGTAGGATAAGTTATGTCCTTCAAACTAACTTCACTAATTTCTGCAATTAGTAAATAATGGTAAGGCCTTAGAAGTAAAGGAAGCAGGTAAATTTATTGCAACATATACACCGCACATCCTTCAGTTCGGCTTCTATTGACCGCCGAGTGCTTCCTGAAGCTTCGGATGTATCGGAACTTATCGCAAGTCTTGGCTGTAGTCCACAACTATGATTGCCCGTGAACTTTTTCACACGACCGAGGTAAGGCTCAAATTTTATTGTCTCATAAAAGAGTGACGTAGAACTTCGTATCAGCAGCAATTGCAAGAGTTTTGTTACATCGGTCCTGTCTTTATCAGCCAGAGAACAATGCAATGCACGTCAAGCATTGCCTGCATCCTCTACTGCATGGTACAGAGAGCCAGCGTAGTCCAATACGATTCGTCAAGCGCGTCGAAACACTTGAAAGAAGAGCCAACGTTGAGAATGAGTTACTGATAAGGTTCGAGCACCCTAGTGACGTCAAGGTTGAGGCTTTTTTTCTAACTACAGCAGCAATAATATGCTTCCTGTTATAAAGGGATAAAGAAATAAATTGCAGTTTGTCGTTATCAAAAATAATCTGTTTCGTAATGATCTACCTTCTCTCTCTAAAAATGGATCGGCCAGCAAAACCTATAATCCTTTCACAATTAACTGAACCATTAGCCAATAATGCAAATAAGATGCATGGTCGAAATATGTGTTTTCAGAATAAATGTTGGAAATATATATCGAGGTTTACATATTTTGCATTTGTTGGACCAACGCGTCAACTAACACTCGGTCCTCCTCTGCACCTGGCGTCGCTGGAGTTCAAACGCTTGTTCCTCAATTAGCATTGACGTATTTTCTTTGATCTATCGATCAGAATATGCCACCAAAAAACGATAAGGACTCCTTATAATATAAAACCGTTTAAGCGTATGGTTAGGTTTGTTATGTAGGCTTGATCAACTTGTGTATTTTTGTCATCCATTTTGTTAGTTGTTTTTGTTTAACATTGCCCATTAATTGAACATCCTTGGTTCAGTAAATATAGTGTTGGTTTGAAGGACGATCACATGCTTTTGTTGAGGGGAATATCTAGGATTGTGTGGTCTGAAAGTCCCCGACAACCTGGAATGAAAAACAACAACCCAGTGCTAAAAGTTCAGAGTACCATGATTGGCGCAGAGAGGCGCGGGTTCGATGACAGCTCTGTGCGCCAGTTTCTGGTCAGATTCGGCAAGGAGGCCGTGCGGTTAAGCACTGCAGAATTGTAACAGTGAGTTGCGAGTTCGAGACCGCAACAAGCTGTGAATGTTCTGCGATGTTAAGAATCGGCGACAGGCCTACGGCTTACTAAACGCTGAAACCGCTATTATTATTATTGTTATTATTATTATTATTATCATTATATTATTATTATATTATATTATTTTTAACTAGTGGAGCATAGCAGGAGGCCGTAGCAGTCTCAGCAGGCCTATAAAAACCAGACTTGGCTTTCAAACCGGCCTGGCTTGATATATCGGCGTGACTTGATATATAACCAGAGGTGGGCAGTAGCGGCGCGCTACATGTAGCGGCCGCTACATTTTCAGTAGCGGTAGCGGTAGCGGCGCTTCATTTAAGCAATTGTAGCGGTAGCGCCCGCTACATATTTGAGTAGCGATACGAGGTTTTGCCGCTACAGCGCTACCGCTACATTTATAGATAAAGAATTTTGATTTAATTTATAATATTATATATTATTTAATATTGGGAGCTGAGCTTCCCTAAAAGTTTCAGAGCGCTAGCTAGCGGGAAAGTTGGTGAAATATCGATTGCAAGATTTGATCATCACAGACACGAAAGCGAGCTAAGAAAAACGTGGTAAAAACCAGCATGACGCATAATATAAATTACAGAATAAAACTGTACGAAAGATTTCGGTGTAATGTGTCAACCTCAGCCTGTTACTAGTGTCAACATGTTAGTTGTTACTTGTTAAGTTGTTACCAGTTACCACTTACAGGTATTTTTTCATGTTTCAGTTTACTTACAGTTATTTTTATGTTTCACCTTCCTTACATGGATGTCTACTTTAATCTACCAATCTCAAAAATAATCCACATAAATATACACAAATAAAAGACTGCTTTTTAATATGTATATGTGGATAATTTTTGAGATTGGTAGATTAAAGTACACATCCATGTAGGGAAGGTGAAACTTAAAACATAACTAACTTTTATTTGCTGTGTTTAACCCGTACTAGTTCGGTTAGGTTAATTGCAATGAAGTTGCATTGATATGTTTTGAAGATGTTTTATTATCATTAAATGTTTATGAGTAAATCCCAATAGCAGAACACTAAATATTTAGAGATTTCCAATAATTTTGGCCATTGTAGCGGCTAATGTAGCGGCGCTACATTTTACTGTAGCGGTAGCGGTAGCGCCCGCTACATTTAGAGCATGTAGCGGTAGCGCCGCTACATTTCAAAGTAGCGCTGCCTAGCTCTGTATATAACATAACATAACATATTGATCTCGGCGCTGAAGTGCAGGCCTGATGTGGCCTGTCGCCGATTCTTTTCCTTTTCGTGCCTTGTTCACAGAAGATCTAATATCGTTTCATTTGACCGGATCTTTTCATGACTGACAGGATACCTGAGCGTAGCAAGGCACTCCAGCGTAGCGGGGTTTACCGCGGCGTTTCTTTAAAGCAAAGTATTTGTAGGACAATGCCACAAGGCGAAAGATGATAGCTTGAGTTACAGTTATAGTTCAATCATGGCTTACATTCCATTCAAGCGCACGAACAGTAGTTTCCTAACTTTCTTGGTCTTTTGTACATCTCGGTAACATTTTTATACTCAAGCTATCGACGAAAATATAATAAAATTTGGCATACCCAAAAGAATCGGAAAATTTTAGGAAGAGTTTTTGAGGAAGGTATGAATGGTAATAGAAAAATTGAAAAAGAATGGGCAAATATCGTTTAAATAATGTATTATATAACATTTTCATGAAAAATGCCTGAAAATGTGTACAGTATTCCAAGGAATCGTTACTGTGCCTGCTCCTCAGAGTGTCTCGTATAAAGTAACGATGGTATCTGTGATACCGGAGACGGTTTTTAAAACAAGCCCGCGGTGAATGTTCGTCCCTGGAGTTGGTTCAGCAAACGGTCGACATCAGTGAGACCAAGTAACATAACTTAAGATAAGGAAGGAAAGTGCCGTCGTCACTTTTAATTAAATAACAGATAAATAAGCATTAGCTAAATAAATGTAAATAAACAATGCGTGCCACTTGCAACATGTGAAAAAAATAATGGCCACTATAAGTCGGTGAAAAACCAACCATACCACAACTGAAAAAAAATGTAGCAGAGATACATTTAGTGATTTAGGCACATAAGTAAGAATGTACCAAGCTGTCTTTCTGATGAGTAAAATTCACTTAACCCTTCGCCCTAGAATTTTAGAATGTATAAAAATTCACTTGATGAATACCTCAGCCTAGTGTCATCGCAAAATTTTCCTAGTTCTCTTCTTGTCATCTGTAATATCGATATAAAGGATGACTTTCACATACGACGTTTTCGCACTTTTTGCAGCTGATTTATCATACTGCATCCAAGTGCTAACTTGCAATTAACCCTCTACCGCCTGACATGAGTAACCACAGAGCAGTATTGTCATACGCGTATACTTCCGAAAAAGGATACGTTCTAGTGAACGCAACATAACTTGCACTTATGGCAGCCGCCACCGACGACAACTTTAAAATGTTCTCTGTTGCGTACAACGTCCTCAGGTGCTACACTCAATAGTTTACGTATAATTTAAGTTGAAAGTTATGTTCCAGGAGAGCGAAATACTGCGGTAGCGAGTTAACTTTGCATCCCCCGCTTGTGCATTAGATATCTAGCTTCTGTACATGCGTCACTATAGCTTTGTTCTACAAATCATCTAAGCGTTTGTTCTTATTGATAGGATTTGTAGCTAGCTGAAATAATTTTTAGTTAAGGAAAATGTTGAAGATTGGATGGCTTAAGTTTCCGCCTGTCGGGTCCACATTGCCTTGAAGAGGCTCCCGCTAATAGGAAGTATAGTTCGGGAGCCACTCTGCTTGCCGGATAAAATCAACTCTGGGGTCGTGCTATTCGCTAGACAGCGAATAACTTCGTAATTCTTGTGGATATCACCAGTATAAGGTTCCGATTAACCACCAAAATAGACTGCAACAGTCTCAGCTCGTGAAATGTTTGCGAATATTGCCCATAATAATCTAGCCACCACCCATGCAATTTCTTGCGTCCGCATAACTCGATGACTCACAGAACTTAATACTATCCATATTCTACGACTCAGTTATCAATGTCAGTGATTGATCGTAACAATATCTTTTGCGCTAATCTGTGATTGTTAACTCCCTATTGTATTGCGATATCGAGATAAGAGAATCATAACATGCATAATTCGTTAGCTCCCGTTGGTCTGTCGCTTAGTTTATCTGTGAAAACATCTAACAAAACCTCGTCCAGTGGAAATGGCTTCGAATAAATTTGATTCTACGAACTTCAGAGTGGAGTCATAAGCACGACCGAGATCAGCTCAAATAGTCAGAACCATGTGAGATATATTGTAGTACATGGATGTAGTTGACCTTTAATGAAATATTTGTCAACTACAAAATGAAATAATAATCTTTGGAGCTCCAGAAATTAAAATCAAACAAATAAATAAAGCACTGGCTGATCTGCAAGTGCTCTGTAGCATTTTTTAGGTCGAGAATGTTAAGAATGAGTCCGGCAACCTCTTATTCGTTCATGTTGCAGTGTATACTTTTCGAAATTTAATCGTGTTTCTTATGCATATTCCTGGCGCAACCGCAGCTTTAATAGTAACTGTTTCGGAGGGGCGATGAAAATACATAAGAAAACAATATAAGCTCGCGCGGCGGTAGTGGTCAATATACACTGCGGCTCACATTATGAGAGCAGTCATATTTCCGCAAATAAAACGTTTTATTTACTGATGTACCCGACTTAAAACTTTTTATTTACATTACTACCCGACTTAAACTTTTCTGTTTCGCCCAACTTCAAACTGCACAATGGAAGCATTCTTCTACAGAAGCTGCATCGAAGTAAATTAGATATCAGTAGATGTACAGATTTGACATTGAAGTTTTTCATTGTCGTAAATTATGAGGCAAAATCTCGTATATCATATGTCAATATGGGGTTGGAACATGATCTAACCGTGAACTGAAACCTTACTCTTTGTGTGGTCTTGTGTTCATGTAAATAATATATTATTAGCCAGCATGTTCAATGAATATATCCAAAAAATATAACTCAGTACTCACTGCAGTGAGTGACAGAGAGCGCATTTTCTCTTCGACGAAAACATGAAGCCACGGACGGACAGACAGACGGACAGACAGACGGACAGACGGGCGGACGGACAGACGGACATGGCGAGCACAATAGTACATTTTTTTCATATATGAGAAAATGCGCTAAAGACGACGAAAAGAGAAAATATAAGGTTCCTCGTGCGTGGAGGGGAGACTAAACTGATGGTGGCCTCCTGTCGTATAATGCAAGTGGCTGTGAGGACCTTAAATTAGACACGTTTAAACATTATGGTGGAAGATATATTTTGACGCGCTCATGGCATTAATTGACGAGCGCCGTGCTCCCCGATATATGGATCAATTGGAGAGAGAAAAGGTCTAATTTTAACACAGCCTACCGTCCTCGTCGTTTGAGATTCAAACAGAGAAGAGAGGGGTCCAATTTCGTGTCGCCATCGTTATTGGTACGACCGTATAGCCATGGACAGGTCTCGCGGATGACACAGGTCTCGAGGATGTAATGAATCGTTTGCTTAGAGCGTCGCACACGAGGCAAACATAACCTCTACAAATTCAATAGAGCTGCGTGAAGGGCAGAGGTCCTTGGAACCTACGTAAAAATGAGGAAGCTTATGGCGTATATATATAAGTTCCGTGATATTACATGGGTTTATGTGTTAATGTTTTATCTGGTATATCCACTCTAGTCCGTTGTCGATAAACTTCTTCTTTATTGTCTTGAACTTCTTTTCACCAGAACATATACTTTATTATAAATACTCTCATAATCAAAACTGCAAAAAGCTTGCTCTGGAACGAAAATTAGCGCCGATTGTTGAGCTCTCATATATCAGATTTTTTCTAACAGACCACACGCAGAGAAGTGGTGCCAAAGTTTAGTTGAAAGACATCAAGCTTAGAACAAATGCATATTTATTTGACTTGTCTAATAATGTGGAATGCACTCGAAATAGTTATTGTTTCCTCTTGCACAAGATCGAGTGCGATCGCATTCAGAAATGCTGTGTACGTGAGCCGAGTTTTAATGATGTTGGGTTACATGTTACTTGCAAGTACAAGTGTTACATTAATTTGTCCAAATTAACCACACACAATGCAATATGCAACCACAGTTACAATATCGTTGAGTAGAGATATAAGTAACTTGCAAGTATTCGAACAGCGTTAATTTGAATCTAGAGAGTAAATCCTTAATTCAATTGTTTAAACTAGCATTTCTATGATCTGAATGTCATCGTGTTGCTTAGTTTGCCCAAGAAACATGTTCAGAATAGTTAAACATAATTTACAGCTTAACGACTGTCTTTAACGACAGGATATCGGCGCGTAGCCGTGACGGTTATAAATACGTTCATCAGCATTATGAATGCTGAAATTCTAAAGAAATAAAAACCATTCGCGGCGTAATAGAAGGCATTATAAATAGAATTCTGTCATCGGTTGTGCCTCTTCTGAACCTTTATCTCTACTCCGTGAGATCCGCTCCTCGACCAGCACCGTGGCAAGACTTGATATGGGACCGCAGGTCGCTGCCCGCTGCATTCATCAGCTCGCCATCGACACAATTGATTGGTCCGGGCGATTAGAAACTTAGGCTTAAACTTTCCAAACATACGTTATTGTTTTCCAATAAATTATACTTCTGCAAATTCAATGTTTTTTGCATTTATTTTCGGTAAATAAATCATTTTTTTCCCGTTTGTTTTGTTGATCATTCGTGAATTTTAGCAAATTTTGATTATATGTTTTCGTTATGGCTGCAATTATCTGTGTTTAATAGCGTGAACTTCGTGTAGCTCAGCGTGGTTTAGGTCATATGACCATGCATAAGCACATAATTTGATAATTTTCACTTTTTGTAGGTGAAAAGCCATCCGGTGTGATGGACTTGAACGAGAGCGTGGGCTGCCTCAGACCAGAGTACATCCCCACCGTGAGCGAGTACAGCGAAGGTAAGCTCTTAATGGTCAAAATAAATTATTTTATTTCTGTAATGAATCCGATTTATTCGATAAATTCTATTGCAAACTCAAATAAAAGTTTCTCGTCTCTTTTGGTATAAGTTCAAGAACTCAACGTAGTTCGAGATTCAACTCCTGAGTTCCGTGTCTTGGAACAATTCTAATAATCGTGAGACGTTCATTAACAGTGGAGCGCTTCATTATTAATTAGTATAATTATACTAAACACATATTATTTTGGTTCAATGTCCTTTTCCGCAGCTTTAGGTGGATATGGAGTCCTTTTTACAACTCTCGGTGCGGTCACTACAGTTCTTCTATACTTGCTCTTCTTCCAACAAATTTGGTTCACATACGCGAACACTCACAAGGCCTTCAGAAGACACATCTACTGGCTCATATCTATTTATCCGGTACGAAACTTATAACTTGTGATGTAAATTAGATAGAAAAAATTATGTTTTGCAAGTAAATGCTGGAGAGTAGAAAACCAATACGTGAACAGATGTTTCATGACTTTCATAGTCAGACTTGCACCAGAAGAAGTCATTTCTGTCGCTGCGTCGCATCGAACCTCACATGTTTAACAAAATTAGTTTAAATTTAGCATCTGTGAGCGGCATCGCGTAAGGTGAATATGCATTTTTTTGCATAAATTGAAAATTTATGTTCCTGAGACTCGTTTAAATTATATCTAGAACAAAAAAGTCATTCAACGAATGTTTCTAAAATAATTACTCATAATTCGGCGCAAATGTCCCTAGAAAATGTCTCTAGTATTAAGTTTTTGTAATTAAAAGTCAGATTAATTCTTACAATAAAACAGTTTCACTTGCGCAGATGGTCACTTTGATGTGCACTCTGGCGATGGTTGTGCCGAGGGCTCACGAGATTTGTAGCGCCGTCAAAATCACGTAAGACTCAAATAACGTTAAAATCACGTAAGACTCAAATCACGTCAAAATCACGTAAAACTCAAAACAAGTTGCTCAGACAAAATTGTTCAAGGCAGCTTAAGGAATGGATCTCAATGATGAGTTTCTGTTTGGATAAAGATAATGCTAAATGCAAATTTAGATATTTATAGATAAATGAAAATTACTTAGAATTCACGCAATGTAATAAAATATTGACAAAATGTTCAGTTATTGATGCTGCTATAATTTTCGAACTGAAACCAAACATCCTACCATTAATTGATAGGAACCAAATTTTAAATTTAATTATATCAATCATTACATTTTATTTAACGGATTTTGCAATTATTCGTAATTCAACAATTTATTGCATGTTATCGCGGAAGATGAGTCAGTTATTACACATGTAGGCTATTAGTGCGAATGTTATTTTAACGGACTTCTGTTTTGTACAGTAAGTCCAAAAACTTTCACGCGATTTCTTCAAGAATTTAAAAACATAATTAACTTAGCGTGCAACCTTAATTTTGTGACAAATAGTTCAAGACAAACAATTGAAATTAATTAAAAAATTAATTAAAATAATTATTTTTCTACAAATAGTTCAGCTTTGAAATTTGTCATTAATTATGGCAGTAACATTCTTGCAGATACATGAGCATAGGAGTCGGGCACTTCGCTGACCTGACGATCCTGATGTACGGCAGCGAAAATTTGATGCTGGCGCAGGTCAATTATAGGCCTTTGCAGCTCAACGTGCTGCCCTTGTGCTGCTGCTTACCTTGCTTGCCAAAGCCACCTACTTCCAAGTCAGTAGAAGTATAACTTGGCTGCCCAAGCCCCTACTTCCAAGTCAGTAGAAGTATATCTTGGCTGCCCAAGCCCCTACTTTCAAGTCAGTAGAAGTATAACTTGCCTTCCCAAGCCCCTACTTCCAAGTCAGTAGAAGTATAACTTGCCTGCCCAAGCCCCTTCTTCCAAGTCAGTAGAAGTATAACTTGCCTACCCAAGCCCCTACTTCCAAGTCAGTATAAGTATAACTTGCCTACCCAAGCCCCTACTTCCAAGTCAGTAGAAGTATAACTTGCCTACCCAAGCCCCTACTTCCAAGTCCGCACACATCGACATTATTATCTTTTCGTCCACTCAATATCATTACAGTGACAATTCTCAGTTTTCCTAATTTTCACACATTGAATTATCTAATTTACAAAACATTTCCTCCTCTCTTATATATGTTTGGCGGTTTTACTGCTTCCATTGAATTAGTGACTATTCATAAGCAAATGATGCCCGTTGTCTAGCTCCATATTATGATGCCCCATATCATGACATGATTTAGACTATAAACGAAAATATTAAGTAAGTTCAGCTGGACATTGGTCTTTCCTAATGCAGGTGGCCTCTGCGACTCACCGTAGCGTTGGTTTACCAGATGCCAATAACGCAGTTCATCTACTATTTCCTGGCCGTGTACCTCAACATCGCTGAGGTTCCTTCAAATTTTGTGTGCATGTTTAAATTATTATGAGCTACTTCATTACGATTTTAATTAATATTCAGAAGTGCACGGGCATGCTTTGTACCCACGGATGTCGCAAGAATGATTGTACCGTGGTGTGTGGGTTGAGGAATCTTTCACTATTAAGGCATGAATAAATTGTGCTTGATGAAGAAAGTGAGAACTTATTAACGCATGTAAAAAAATACCGGTAAATAATTAGCCATCTTTCCTGATTATTAGCGGACCCCATATGTTTCTTATACAAAAAGTAAGAAACCATTTCAATACGGCATTGTTCTTTTTTTCTATCAAACAAAAATTTATTCTGTATTAAAGCACATACTCAATTTCGGCCACACATCTACCCTAAAAGTGCAAATATCCATGAAGATTAAAAAAAATAATTATTTTGTCCAAACAACAAAGATGTAAGGTTTCCGTTAGGGAATGCTTAATATTATACCATACCAACCCAACCCACATATATTGATAAACCACTTAACATAACGTCAGTCTCACCTGATTACTTACCCACATTTGAACAGTGACGAATATTTAAGAGGAAAATCCTGAAATATTTGTCGAGTGTTCATCTATTGCATGCAAGTTGGGAAGTACTCATATTATTGTATGCTCGTACTCGTACCTTTAACAATTCTTTGCACGTTTGAATTGAGTGTTATGATTATGCAAGATGATTCCAACAGGATGCGTTTTCAGTTCTTGAAGTGGATGATCTGGCAAATGAAGTACACTCAGGCTGCCTATTTCTTTCTCAACGCCTATGTTCGTTACGGCCTGCAAGATTCTAGAGGCAATGTGCGTGGTTTTTATTTTTATAATATAATATAATATAATATAATATAATATAATAGAATATAATATAATAGACTAGAAGTGTCGGCACTGAAGAAATAGGCCCATGGCCTGTTGCCGATTCTTGTTCATAGAATATAATAGAAGTGTCGGCACTGAAGAAATAGGCCCATGGCCTGTTGCCGATTCTTGAATTTTTCGTGACTTGATTCACAAGGGATCCGGCCTTTGGAACCCGATCTCTCCATAGATGACGATATATTGTTTACGTCCGAAAGACGACAGATAGCCCCGGGCATATACACTTACAACGCCTTGTCAAATAAATGACCAATATATTTATGAGTGCTTATTGATTTTATTTCTGTAAAAAAATATTCCTATATGAGGCTTGCATGGGTTGATATTATCTTTCATTGTTTCTTAAACGCACATTTACCGGTTCATTAATGGTTTTTTATATACTAAGCTGAAAATCTCCATAACAGTTTTAAAAAATTCACGAAAATGGTGCGAAAGAGAAGCGGTTATTCCCTTTGAAACTTATTTTTCATAAAAATGATGAAAACATTCACCCTTGCTACACAGGTTAGCAATAACACCGTGGCCGTCATCCTGACGATGCTGAACTTCGCCAGTTTCTTGAGCGGCGTTTACGCGCTGAACGTCCTGGAAAATCTCGTGCGGCAGGATCTTTTCCCTTACCGATACAGTGTGAGACTTGAATAAAAAAGTTATGACCGATTTTCCTGTTTATTCTGTTTATATTCTTCATATTTTGGTGCTCGTTTTTGGTCCGGTCCACTGAGATTTTTTCCAACGTAATGTACGTTCACTTCCCTACTTATAATGAATTCCTCATTGTACCTATACATTATTATTACATTACCTCATTAGGATTAACTATTCACACATCAACGAATATTACAGAGCTCATTTAACCAATGCGGCTTTAATTACTCGAATATTTTCGGGTCAACTTAATTTTTCACTTAACAGGTTAAATCTATGGCACTGAAAATCCTCATCCTTACAACTAAACTGCAAGCCTTTCTTTTCAACGTCCTTGGTAGCAACGGCGTATTTCCGTGCCTCAACGAATTCATCACTCCAGTGGTGTACGAAAACAGTAAGTGGACAACGTTAATTAGATTAATGGTTAACTTTGAAAGGATGTGAAGTGTCATAATGGAAATATTCAAACGTTTATTCTAATAATTCATCATAAAGGAAACTTATACGATTCTGAACCAGAAAAATAAAGATAAGGTTTTATCGACTTAAGGCAGACGACCCATTTGGGGCGTTGAGGCGCCATACCTCGAGCCTCTTCTCTCGTGCCATCGTGACATAAAATGACCTCTTCTTCGTTACAGTAGGAATAAATTATAACTTATTAATTCCAATCACTCTAAAAATACAAAGATCTATATATTTACATGAGTGAATCAGTCATGAGCCCGTCTCTAAGCAGTAAGCACTAATTAACTTGCGTTCTTCTTTGGTCTGCCAGCTCTCGAGAATTCAGTTCTTCTGGTGGAGATGCTCGTGTTTGGGTTCTTTTCATACGCCATGTACTCAAGACCTGAATTTAAGGAGTTCCTCGGCGACAATGAAATTTTCCAAAATGTCATCGCAAAGAACAGCGGACCAAATGCAACGGAGATGATGGCTTCAGGACAGGTCGTGTCCGACGCGCCACATGCTTCCGCCCCAGCGTGTAAAATTACTTCCAATGACGGCATCTTTGTTGCAAACTCCGCCATCGCGTGAGCGTCCCTAGAGCAACAGAATAAAATTAAAAAAATAGTGTTTTCGTAACTAGTTGAAATATGCCAAGTAACGTCACGGCGATCAACACTACTGCAATGACTATTAAGTTACAGGGATAATAATTACTGTATTGAACTCTAAATTGTCGTTCCCTTGTAAGATCAAGGGAACATATTGTGTCTATAAGAGGAAATACTGATATTATATAATTAGTCAACGACACCGCTGAACGTGTTATGAATACTGATCTGTTAATTATTTACCCGTTTATTAATCGTTTTTATACCGTGTCTCTCATCTCTGATTTTATTGCCGTTTACATCAATACTTGCCGCAATTATGAGTTCGTTACTGTGCATTTAGCTATAATTCCAATAAAATGCCAATGTACGCATTTCAATTAGTTAATTTCTTAATTTCTGTTACTACAAAAGTACGAATTATCCGACCCGTTGTGCAAGCAGTTAGGATACGTCTTAGTTAAACCAAATGATCATTAGTGATTTGGAGCTGTCTGTTAATTAAACAAAACATATTTTAGCGTGAGGTGAAGAATGCTTGTTTATTTATTCATTCATCTGTGTGTTTTTTCATCCTGAGTATCGTTCGAAACAAAATTTTTCTTAGGTGCAACATGGGTTGACATGCCATCTAAGCATTTATTTTTCAGCTGAAATGTTTCAAGGACAATATTCAACTCCCAGAAGAAAATGACATTTTTACTGAGCTGCGGTAGGGCACATTCTATGAGCAAATTTTCCAATTAAGGCTTCAAGGCAAAATTTAATGAGCCTTTGAGAACGCCAGATGAATTCTGGACGTCAGAAACTGGCATAACGCACATTCATTTGGGAAATATTCGTTATGCGCAACCACAGCGGGTTATATGCACACACTATCTGTTGTCGATTTTAGATGTCCTGCGAAGTGCGTACTAGAGGCCTGTAATCCACACCTCTCTTTCATATATTATTTCGTATTCTATATTATTTGCTTGCTTTCAACTAGGAAGTTGTAGAAAAAAACAAGAGGTGGCACAGAGTGACCAGAACGAATAAAAATAAATGGAATGGACAGAAGGAGATGAAAAAGCCGCATCGTATACAACTATAATACATTGTAGGTGGGTGGGGTTTGGTTTAGATTGGAAAGGTGGAACCCGTTAGGGCTTTGGATGGTTTGCTGGAGGAGTAATAACGTAACATAACATAGTGATGTCGGCGCTGAAGAGTAGGCCTGATGTGGCCTATTGCCGATTCTTGGGAAGATGATGGTGTGGAGGGCTAAGTGCCCGACCACGTTCAATATTTATTTGACTCCTATCAGGGATTATTGAGGCCAAGGTGATTATAGTTATTTTCACTAGAACAGTCAGAAATTCGAGGAGCGGCTTGATGTAATTGGTCGGTAATTAATACAACATTTACAATTGACACTTTTCAATTAAGTCCACGCGACTTGCTCGATTATGATGATCCCGGAGGAATTGTAAGTGGCCAGTCGTGAAGACAAGGTGCTTGGCTCGGCGAGATGCTCTTGGTTGCGCGGTGTGTGAAGACACACGTGGGGAAGTTGCACAGGCACGATATTGAGCGTTGCCGAGATTTTGAGTGTTTTCATAACCTAAATGAAGAGCAGCGCAGTAGAGGTGTAGCTCTGTGGATTAGAACCTCTTATGGGGCCCAGCAAGTTAAGTAATCTGCATAGCATCAATCAGTCAGGCTAGAGAATCAGTGTGGTGCGAACTTACCCTATAAGGCAAAGCTAGCCTCCTCATAGCGGCCCTTTATAGATCACCTAACAATTCCTCTGACAACTATAAAGTATAAACAGCCTTTTACCGAGCATGACTTTCAGCAGGTCACATACGTCGATCGTTGGTGACTTTAACCATCCAGAAATATACTGGGCAGATGAATCTTCTCCAGGAGATGGGAATCACCGAACATCCCTGTTCTTGGAGTCTGTGCGAGACTCATTTTTAATCCAGAACATCACCAAGCCAACCCATTTTAGGGGTAAACAAACCCCAAATATTCTAATTCTAGTGTTTACTAGTGAAGAATCAACTATAGATGAGCTTCGCCACGAGGCTCCGTTGGGCAAAAGCCACCACCAATACTTGTTTTTCCGTAATAAGTGCTGTGCATAAAAGACGCTTCGGAAGCGAGAACTTTTGAACTTTGAGAAAGGCCACTATGGTAAACTCAGTGAAGCGGTGAATGCGGCGAATATTTCGGACGGTATTAAAGACATGAATGTGGCTGATTCCTGGTCATTTCCGAAAGACACGGTCATGTCTGCAGTTGATGCCTGTGTACCTAAGTTTACGCTTGGAGGA
Organism: Hyalella azteca; assembly: GCF_000764305.2. Classification (NCBI taxonomy): domain Eukaryota; kingdom Metazoa; phylum Arthropoda; class Malacostraca; order Amphipoda; family Hyalellidae; genus Hyalella; species Hyalella azteca. Next base: position 1,898 of record NW_025944120.1, on the reverse strand, counting down.
GTCAAAAAGTCCCAGTGGATGAACAGCACAGTTAAAGCTCAGCTAAAGACCAAGAGCTAAAGACCTCAGCTAAAGAACGCCTACAACCGTTATTTACGAACGCGCAGCTATTCTGATTATTACATGTATGCAAGAGCTCGAAATCAAGCTAAAAAGGTCTGATGCACTACAGTGAAAAACTTCGAAAAAATATTGCTAAAATTAAAAAATAATAATAATAATTCGAAAGTCTTCTTTTGTACGCTAGTTTGAAGTGTGCGACAAACAACGGCATATCTGATTTGAAAGTAGACCAACGAAAGATTTCCTCTGGTGTGGGCAACGCAAACGTTCTTAATCAGTTCTTCAGCAGTGTGTTCACAGATGAGGACTTGAACAGTATTTCAGATATTGAGGAGCGCTCAGTCGGCTCGAAGTTAACAGGTTTGTAAATACACGTGACGTAGAAGAGGTTCTCAAGCGCCTGGTAGCTCTAAATCCCAACAAGTCATGTGGACCAGAAGGCTTCCATTCCAGATTGCTCAAAGAATTAACAACCGTTCTGGCCGGCCCATTGACAGTATTCTTTCAAAAAACCTTGAACGAAGGAACTTTGCCGTCCGATTGGAATGAAGCTCAAGTAACATCATTGTTCAAAAAAGGTGACAAAAGTAGCCCCGGTAACTATCGCCCGGTCAGTCTGACAAGTGTTGTGTGTAAGGTAATGGAATCTGTTGTGAGGGATCGGATTATCGATCACTTGACTGTTCACCATTTCCTATCAGACTGTCAACATGGTTTTATTGCCGGTAAATCCCGCACCACTAACTTTTTGTCTACGTTGAACGATTGTACTCGCCTGCTGGACGAAAGGGAGCCAGTGGATGCATTGTACCTCAATTTCACTAAAGCATTTGACAGTGTTCCGCATGAGCGCTGTTGCGTAAAGTGAAGTCTTTGGGAATTGAGGGAAACGTACTCCAATGAATCAGGGATTTTATAGTAGGTAGACTACAACGTGTCAGTATTAACGGAACCGTGTCAGACTGGTCATCAGTGCGCAGTGGCGTGCCACAAAGAATAGTTCTTGGGCCTGTTTGTTCGTAACCTTTATAAACTATCTGCCAGAAGTAGTGTCCAGCGTGTGCTCCATGTATGCCGACGAAGGATGCGTCAAATAAAGCGCAATCGCAAGGTGATCTAGAGTTCTAGACAGTTTAGTTAACTGTGCTGATACGTGGCAGCTGCCGTTTAATGCTGACGAGTGTAAAGTACTTCTCGTCGAGAAGAACAATAAACAGCAAGATTACAGTATGAGAAGACATGGTTGCAACGAAAGAGTAATGATCAAAAAGTCTAGTGTGGAAAAAGATCTCTGAGTTTATGTCGATAAGGAGCTGAAATTTTCTAAGTATATTGAAACGCAAGCTAATAAAATAAATCCGACAAACTTCTTGGACTAATCAGACGCTCTTACGAGTTCCTAGATGCAGAAGTGATGAAGCAGTTGTTTGTGTCTGTCGTGCGTCCAAACCTAGAGTTTGGAAACGCCGTGTGGTCACCAAAACTGGAAAAGGACAAAAATTTAGTCGAGCGTGTTCAAAGACGTGTAACAAGGATAATCACGTGAATAAATGGCCAGCCTTATGAGGAAAGGTTAAAAATTATGAAGCTTCCAAGCCTCTGTTGTCGACGTCTGCGTGGTGACCTCATTGAAGTATACAAGTATACCCACGGTTTATATACCTAAGGTCCCAGAAGGATTACTAGAATTTGAAACCAGAATATCCCAGTGCCCCCTACATTTTAATATCAATATCAATAAACAACAATAAACAACAATAAACTACAATAAACTACAATAAACTAAACCATCTTACATCCCACGATGTCTCATACAATGTGCTCAAGCAGCGTCT
>NW_025944119.1:36374-87378 GCF_000764305.2 Hyalella azteca | reverse complement strand
CTATTGGTGCTTCCGTTGAGCCACAAATCAGCATATCAAAGTTATTTATACTTTATTAAAAGCCGTCGACAAATCAGAAATGTCTGCTCTGCCGACGCATTGGTCAGCAAAATTATTTACATGTGGGTATTTGCTGCGCCCCGACTTATTCCGTCGTACGATCGTTTATATTTTGTACACGATCAGGCATTTGGATCGATTGGAAATCACCCTCACTCTCGCAACTAGGAGTTTATTATATACAAGATTTTGTATGAAAATAATTACAAATCGCTTGCAACATCTCACACCAATAAAAAATAATAAAGGGACTGATTCACAAGTGCCTTTAGATGTTCAAGTTAGTGATGCCAGAGAGAATTTTTCTAAAGTTACCTTTATGTCCCTGTCATAACCGATATATTAAACTCAGATCCCTTTGCAGCAATTTGTATAAAGGATTTTCGCCTATCCCTGCATTTGCACTAACCCTATTAAGAAGCATCGGAAATTTTTTAATTAAATTCAATCAATTCTATCAGCAAAGAATGGAATGGATTTTGGTTTGGTTCGCTTTGATTATCTATTATACTTAAACAAAACAGATGACCAATGAGCAATTAAGAAATTCATTATGAGCTTGAAATAACCAAGTATATTCGATGGCTTATCACGTGTCTAGTTCAAATTTGGGCCCAAATTTTTATATTATAACTGAAACTGCCGCGCAAAATTAGCTTCCCAGCAAGTGAACGACTCGTTCTGTCCTCGACAGTCGCTTCAAGTAACAATAATTGAGAATTGATGAAACGGCGTATGAAGTTCTGATTTCCAGCTAGAGACTCACTCCACTAGAACTTGCTTCACTTTCTGAACAACGGTCATTAATATTGCATGGGTGGAAACGATGCAATAATAACAAGTCTATCGTTGCGTAGAAATTCAATGATAATTTGTTATCAGAAATTAGATCAGCACAGGTTCCAGAACGATTTTCGCAAGTCATAACATATATAATAGTTATTTTTGATGGAATAAAATTACGGTGAAAAGCAATTCAGAAGAGAAACCAAAAAAGTGTGAACTCTACAAAAAACATTGCTCCCACCACTCGAAAACATCAAATAAGAAATTTCCTTCTCACACACTAATTTTTTTATTTATATGCAAATTAATGCTTCATCTTATACGCATTCCGTTTTGACAACAACAGAAATATATAGCAAGATCTCAACACTCAAATGCAGTCAAAAACGCTTTGACAATTTTTTTACGTGAATTCTAAAGCACAGAGCTGCTGAGTTTCATCACAATTCTGCAACTCTTTACCAACAAAGCCGCGGTAAGCGCAGCTTCGCATACACAAACAAAAAGCAGCCTGCGCCAGGGACATCTGAAATAAATACCAGTCACGACACAACCGAGAGATGCAGCTCAGGGGCAATTGCGTGAGCGTCATCATAATTAATTTATGTCGTTTTGTTTTAGGTCGTTTAATTTATGGCTCATGAGAACTGAGCGTACGTAACTCGAGCTGAGGCGTGGTCTTCACCTGCTTTACGACTGCAGAAGGAAGACTTTGAACGACTAATATAACAGTCATGGCAGGTAATTGAGCTTTCGAACCGTAATTTTGCTGTGTATATAGAGAAATGGAAGGTTAGCTCAGCAATGAACAGGCTAAATAATCCTGAAAATTTGAGAATCTCATTATTTCAAATCTCGTCATCCCGAATCCCATCATCCGGAATCTAGTTAATAATTTAGAAACCAAAGCGAATACGCTCTTGAAAGGCTCCCATATATATCCGGTTACAGGCTGGAAACACACTCACAAACGTTCACAAATATTATAAAGGCAGAGTATAGGGATCATCGCATCAACTAAAACGTTACAGGAATAAAAGATAATTCTACACATGTGCCTGACTCACTGATGTTGACTGAATTGCTTCAAATTACATGACTGAATAGGAAATTATATTCATTGCAAATTATGGGTTATTCAGCACTGATTTGAGAAATTTGTGAATATATCTACTAACTCCATCATCATGCAATGTCGAACTTTCTTACCTTCTTCGCGATAAATAATTGACATCGTTCCTTTATTATGGATCTCTATTAAATTAAATTCTCCCGAGATCCCAGGAATTTGCTTCTCAACTTCACGTCAATCGTGAATCAAGCATTATTCCAATAAATTTATATAATTATTTATTATTTTGAAATAATTTTTTTTAAAAGCCCAAGTAAAAAAATACATACATTATATTTGCGATAAATTGGAAATAAATAGATATAAGAGAAATTAGTTCATCGTAAATGCTTTAAATTGAGCGTAAAAAATTAAAACATCGCACGTTTGGAGAAAAATTTAAGTTCCAGCTGTGAAAAGTATCATGCATTGTATAGTCTCTCTTATTATACATATCCTTGTGATTCAGTTATAAAATATTTAACCGATCGACACAAAATTACAGGCTGCAAAGTTCCAAATATTTTAAAGAATAAAGCGACGTTCCATGGTGCGTGTTGCCATGAGTAACGGAGCTGTCACCTTGACTTGAACGAGTAGTAATCTCATGGTGTGAGGTGTGTTGTAATTATACCGTCATATTTCCCTGTTATTCAGTCATGGCAGTTCGAGTCAAGCGATGTCACTCAACAGCAGCGGTGAGATTTTCTTTAAATTCGTGCGCTGCACGATAGCTCGCGTGCTCGTTGGTAATGTCGATGGGACATGTGATGAAGGTTCTTAATTTGTTCTATATGACCTGAGGCGTGGTTAACTCCTTACGACCTGGGTTATGAAATACTTAATTGCACTGTTACGTTATCTGATTGGGGGCTTCTTTTACACAGCAAGGGTTGATGCTAACGCCTAATCGGTGACGTATATAATGTTAAATTGCCTTGCCGAGAACAATACCAAGCTAATTATCTATATTGCAGAGACTAGTATATGTACCAGGCAGCGAAAACTTCATTCATTTGAAGTGGCAATGTCATAATGACACCTGCTTCTGCTATAATGATGTTTTGACGGCACAAATAGGCAAATTTCTTATAATTTTCCTTCTCGCTAATCGGGCTTGACTGAATATTGAACTCATTAAGCTACTGTTACCTTGACTTTTGTGAAAATGGCAAAGTATTGAAACTGTCATGCTATGAGTGTCACCTTAAACTAACCTTTTCTATTGTATCAACTCAGGCGATATTATTCCGGTCGTAAGCATGTAGTCACAGGTAAGGATTTTCAAATATTTTGCTTTTTGTCAAGTAAATCACGAGGCGTTGGTATTGATCGCTCCAGCAAAACGTTATTTTGTGTGATTGGGACCATCCCGCAGCCGTTGCTTGGCACCGCGTGACTGCCACAATCTACAATCTCTCTTCCAAAAAGACTAAAGACTAACGCATTTCCTGTAAGACACATGCACTTGCACCAACGCTTTCATATTTCCAGCTAGCCATAAATGTTCCAGCACGTCTTCTTCGTTTTTAGTATGACTTTCACATTTCCATCGCATTTTAATGCGATTCTCACAGTTCGAGCAGTACTAACTTTTTAAGTAAAGCTTCCATATCCAAAGAGAATCTCGCACTGTCGCCGAAAGATTTGCACTACTATGAACTTCACACTGAAAGTCCAAGACTTCCATCGATCTGCCTCTATGGCTCTAGGCTTGTCAGAAATAAACCCATCGTCATTTATTTAGGAAATAGGGATTTTCCATTTGAACGACGCTTCCACTGAGCTGATTTATGTGTCACTGCCAGATACCATTCTTCCTCATTAGTTACCTTCGAAATCCGCGCGCATTTCAAAGTTTTTCCCGATCTTCCGAGTGCTGTGCGATGTCCATAGCGAATCATTTAGGCTAGGGGATCTGGCAAGCTACAAAAATTTTAACGTGAAATAACGTTTAGCTTTGGAGGCTCAGCGTGCCAGCATATTATTTAATCCCGATTAAAATACTTAACTCTTCGAAACAGAATGTTTGTCCGTGGTAAATGTAATGACTGCATTAAAAAATGGGGGTCGAAATTTGAGTGGACCCGTGGTATATTTAATGCTGATTCTAGATCAGTTAATTTCACTTTCTTCCGTCTTGTGAAATGCGAGTGAAAATTATTAAAAAATAAAAAACGAAAATGAAAACATATTATTTCCTATCCCGTATGGGTGGTGAGCAGAATGCGTTTTTATTAGCCACCAACGAAATCCTGATCCACAATTAAATTATTTGACGAATAGCAATTATATGTGACTTCAAGCGGACGAAACTCTGAGTCAAACAACAAAATCGCGTGATTTGAGTGCAGGCATTAACTCGTTTACATTAAAATACACTCGGATTAAAGTCTGTCTATAAATGGAACGATTGTTATCGTCTAGTGACTAGAAGGAATTGAAGCGAATCTTAGAGAAATTTGACAATTCCCAAATGGGATAGAAATAGCGTCAGTCATGATGAATTTTGGATCCACGGGCCAGCCCTCTTTGTCCTGAGCGCCTGTTCTGCCGGTCAGCCCTTATGGCCCTGAGCGCCTTATTCTTCTCCTGAATTATGATGGATCTTAACACATGTAGCTGAGCCCACGCTTCTGTCCTCTGCTCTCTTCCCGACCTGCTTGACCTGTGCACGCTGCGATGAATTACAATTCTGTAATGCAATTTTCGTGCTAAAAATTTTATTGGTACCAATGGAAAAGTAATATGAAGTTAAAACAATCATGTTCTTCAATGTATAAATATGAATATTGTTTCGTAAAAATGATATGTCAACCGTACGATCCTATCGGCTCAATTTCAACTCCAGAAATGACATCTGTGATCAATTGTATCCAAGATGTATTCAAATATAGGAATGGAAATGTAATTAGTTTCTCCAACGTGTGCTAGTAAATCTGGACTAAAATTTATGCTAGTTTCATTATGTTGGTTATGTTGCAGTCCCTCGACAAAATGTCATAAAATATGCATCATGTCGCTCTGAACCTTGCGTCAAGCTCCAAATTTATGTTTCATTTATGATTGATATTTTTCGCAACATTGAACGGCAATAATTTTCCGAACAAATTAATAATTATTATTTTAGTGCGGGCGGCAATGTTGGGATAAAGAAGTGTTGTTGTGTGAGACCTTCCAACATATATAGGCTATCCGTAAATTTTTGTCGCGATAGTGATTCTAAAAACTTTCTATAATCTAGGGTTAAAAATTTTAGTTAAAGCTTCAACAATCCTTGCGTATCATATGAAGGTAAACGTTAAGCCCTGCACAATGAGACGTGATAAAATCGGCTGCAAACACAAACCCCACTTCCCTTGTCGGAAGCCCTTAAACCACAATACAAACGCATGAACCGACTACGAGTATTGAGATAAACGCTAGATTTCGCAGTGGAAGAATTAGTCTGTAGGTGCACTCTCCACATGTTAAAATTTCACGACGACACGAAACTTGGGTTCTCTACCTTATGAATCTTATGCTCTTCAAAAATCCCAGTCCATCGGGAAATTCTAAGTGTCTCATTCGAAGCGCACTTGACCATAAGAGAAAAGGCAAATCTGGTGCCCTCTTCCGTTCGCTATATAATGGAGTCCAAGAAACAATCTCGCAGTAATTAAAGTGCAGCATACAAATTTCAACGACGACATAGTTCGAATTTTTTGAAGCATTGACTAGCGTTCACTAATTAAAAAATTACATGGAAAAATCACGTGCCGGCCGCTCCAAACGTTGATCGATGAAAAAATGGTAGGGATGCAACGCAGTATTCTGGTCACCAGAGTGAACCAGTAGGGTGGATAGCTAGAGGTCAGCATAGCCCAATTCCACAGTGCTATTCATATACCTTCCCGAGCGTAACGCAGCCGGGCATCTTCACGGCTTTTGACACAAAGCGCCCACCACAACAGCGCCGTTCAGTCACAGGCCGGAGCGCATACAGGCCGGAGCACAACTGGCCGGAGCGCAGCAGGCCCTACCGCAACAGCTACTCCTAACGTAACGTAACCTAACCTAACCTGCGCGGGTGGATAGCTAGAGGTCAGCATAGCCCAAGTCCACAGTGCGATTCACATACCTTCCCGAGCGTAACGCAGCCGGGCATCTTCACGGATTTCGACACATAGCGCCCACCACAACAGCGCCGTTCAGTCACAGGCACTGGTTCACAGCGCCGGAGCACAACTGACCGGAGCGCAACAGGCCCTACCGCAACATGCTACTCCTAACGTAACCTAACCTAACCTAACCTAACCTAACCTAACCTGCGCCTGTTAACGGTAGGGCCTGTTGCGCTCCGGCCAGTTGTGCTCCGGCGCTGTGAAGCAGTGTCTGTGTTGTGCAAAGCGGATTTACTGTTAGCCGGAGTTACCCACAGCTCATTGATCTGAGGCTATGTGTAGATATTGCATGCTGATGGTTGGCGTTGGGCCCGAGGCCTGTTTACGAGTCAATTTTGTTACCCACGGCTGCGCGCCCACCTGCGCCGCCTGTTGCGGTAGAGCCTGTTGCGCTCCGGCCAGCTGGGCTCCGGCTCTGTGAAGCAGTGGCTGTGTTGTGCAAAGCGGATTTACTGTTAGCCGGAGTTACCCACAGCTCATTGATCTGAGGCTATGTGTAGATATTGCATGCTGATGTTTGGCGTTGGGCCCAGGGCCTGTTTTCGAGTCAATTTTGTTACCCACGGCTACGCTTCCAACCTGTAAAACAAAAGACGGAAGTATAGCGCATCTACAGTGCGTGCGACAAATAAGTATTGCGAAGTCCGCAATGTTGCGACGAAGTATTCACTGGTGAGTGCTGCAATGTTGTGACGAGGAAGTATTCACTGGTGCGTGCTGTAATGTTGTGACGAAGACGTGTTCACTGGTGCGTGCTGCAATGTTGTGACGAGGAAGTATTCACTGGTGCGTGCTACAATGTTGTGACGAAGACGTGTTCACTGGTGCGTGCTGCAATGGTGTGGTGAAGAAGTATTCACTGGTGCGTGCGGCAATGTTACGGTCTGTCCTCGCACACCAATGTTGCCAGGTGCACGAGTTATTGTTTGACGCGGGAATGTTGCCAGGTGCACGAGGTATTGTTCTGATGCTGTGATGTTGTCAGATGCACAAGGTATTGTTTGACGCAGCAATGTTGCCAGGTGCACGTGGTATTGTTCTGACGCTATGATGTTGTCAGATGCACGAGGTATTGTTTGACGCAACAAAGTTGCCAGGTACGCGAGGTATTGTTGCGCGAGGCTTAGTTGGATGACCTTTTGTCTACTGAATTCTTCCCCATAAACTTTAGAGGATTCAAACTTCGCAATTATGGAACATAAAAGAAATGATGTAAAGGCAAGCTCTTTTGTTTACTCGCATGGTAAATTAACAATCACTTCTTAGAATGAAAAGTTTAACTTTGCATGAAGCTGTGAAATATTGCATTCAGTTATATAATTTGCCGTACACAAAAGTTTCCACTTGAATAATTTTTCAATCTATCTATTTTTATTTTTTATTGTTATTACTGATCCGTCAATAAAAATTTAAGCACGTTCATTGATATTCTGAATTTTCATAAACAATTACTAGGTTATAAATTCTGTACGAGGCGAATGCGACAAGCGTCATTCAGTAAATATTTATTTCCTAGTCTTGCACAATTATTTTCAATTAGTCACTTATTCTTCACAATTAATTGTAAGCTGGTCCCTTCGTTCATTTAATAACTAGTATCATGATTGAGAAAAGCTCCATTAAACCCCGCGCCCAACTACATTGAACCGGTTATCAAAGCGGGCGCGGTCAATAGATGATTTATCTACAGTTGAAACTGCATTTAATGCAGACTCTCGTTCGTAAAAAATAAGCATTATTGCCTCACCTCTTCATACACGATTGTTTATTGCTTCTTTATTTTTCATGCATGGCTCGTAAATATTTCCCGTTTTTCGACGTGACTTGCAAGAATTAAGTATCAGAATTAAGTATCATAAGAATTAAGTATCATAAGAATTAAGTATCAGTAGACCAGCCTCCCTGATGCAACGCTCAGGAAGATCTTGAGTTTGAATATTTGAAGAAGCACTTACTTAACACGCAATTATGCGAGGTGCCTGAGAGCAATAGATGTGGGTAAATAATGAGAGTCAATGATTACTAAAACCGCTAAATTAATCATGCTTTTTCAAGACGAGTAACACAATAAGTGACGGGACTTTCCCTTGCCTACGTATTTCAAAGTGCTGATATAACGATATATGACGAGAGAATCGTCAGTTATGGAAAGATCGGGTTCCAAAGGCCAGATCCCTTGTGAATCAAGTCACGAAAAGTTCAAGAATCGGCAACAGGCCATGGGCCTATTTCTTCAATACCGACACTTCTATTCTATTCCATTCTAACGGATAGGCTGGCTGCTGGGGAATTAAAGCTCAGCAGCCATGTAAATGTTTCACTAAATTTTAGTTGAATTTCAATGAAGCGTCAAATTGAGATTTTTGTAGTGTAAGCTTGTGGAGCTAAGCTGCGTCCTGAGTTGCGTTCCTAATGGGACCTTCAATAATTTCGAGCATAAATTTTGCCCCATGAATCTATAGTGAGATGACTGAATGTATGCACGCTGTTATTTTCATGTTTATTCACTTAAATTCTTTCAGAATTGACCGGAATTCAAGCCTTGATCCTAGTAACAAGACCATATAAAATGCCGTTGCGTTTACAATAGATTAATGGCTGTGCGGGGCGCAGGCTAGTTTTTTTGCTTACAAAGTTAAATTTCGCTCATTCTAATAAATTAATCAAAGCTTGAGAAGTCATTTCTTCCAGAGGCCAGCAACTGAGTTTTAACTTAAGGCCTAAAGTTTTAACCTAAGGCCTAGTTTTAACTGGCCTAAAGATGATGCTTACAATCATAGACAACTCTTGTCCAGCAGCTGTTCGATGTATTGTCAGACTTCGAAGTGAATGTCCAAAAAATTGAAATTCAGCAGAAGTTATTTTCAGTTTATTACAAATCTTCGACCAAACGATATCCAGTCTCTTCCGTGTATTCTCTTTAATCGTCACACTAACATATTTCTGATGAACCTCATACTCGCTATATGATCAATTAAAGACGGAAATGTTGTCATTATTATGAAATAACCTAAAGTTTATGAGGGGTTCACCACTTAAATCCTTCATGAAACGTAACGCTGAATTCCTCGACGCATTGGAAGCGCTCCAAGATACGCACCGATTTTAAGCTGAAGTTTTGCGGCGTAATTCGCGCAGAATTTGCTCGAGAGGCTGCTTTGCAGGCACTAAATGGACAAAGTGCCAGTGAAGGCTCGGTTCATCACTTCAGTTAAGCGGATTGGCTGCGCAGACGACCAGCCCAGAACTAAAAAAGTAACTCTGAGAGCTTCCTGCCTCGGCCGAAGGCTCAGACCAGAACGGGAAATTAAGTCGCATAAGATTGCCCCTATAGACCCTGAGGCGCGTTTCATGACTCACTGATGCAAGATTTAGGAAGATTTAATTCGAGCACACACTGAAGGGTCGTCAAAAGGAAGAAATACGGCCCCATAGATTGCCTCTGGACCCTGAAGATGTTTCATGGCAAACTAATGAAAATTCAAGACCTTTCTATGATCACGATCTCTGGAACACGAACAAGGAAATAACAACAACCCATCAATATTTTCAAGTCTGTATAATCTTGAAGTTCACTTTAAATTTCCTTTGAGATATTTTTACATGTTTAGTTTTCGTACGTGGCATTATCAGCTTCCGCCGTGTATGATTTGCATTTGTGACAAGCACTTTCTGCAAAATAAAGTTTGAAAATCTAACACATCCAAATCTGAGCTCATGTTAGAAATCTAACACATCTAATTGGTAGCAATTCATTGAGATGTGTTATAAATGAGAAATTCTGTACACGGAAGGCGATGATATGTTAACTTACGTATTTAGAAGCAAAATAGGCTTCATAATTAAATCTATTAATGATACCTATTTATATTGAAATATTGAAATATTTATATATATTGAAATATTGCAAGCACCAATCAATGCAATTCGTTCAAGTGTTGACTGGCTAGAAGGAAGAAACATTTACAACTATAAATACTTTTATTGCATTAATGAAAATATTTCTTATTTTTCAACTGCTACAAGTGTATGTTTATTCGAATCAAGATATGCAGTCCCGTGCCATCAAGTATCAGGGTAAGCAGACTTTACTGAACTCCAAAATAACCCAATCCTAAATGGAATTTTCAGGATTTAATTTCCATCCTCAAGCAGGAATAAACAGATCGCTTAAAGCCATCGTAATTGGAGACAATTCACCTGAAAAGTGAGTTGAAATTGTTCTCATATTTACCACTAACTCTGGTATCAATCACGCTGCAACATCCTCGATAACTTAGCTCCTTATTGCTTGTTCATGTTGCCTAATGAATCATATTTGTCTTTCTTCGGAGGCACAACGGAAATTTTACGGAATGGATTGATGGAAAACGATTCTTTGGAACGGTCTTCAATCTTTAGTTCCAGGATAGGACCAGAAAATGTGGTGGCGTTGCATTTGTGGAAGAAATGAAGCCTGAAAGTCTGAAATAAATCTTCGTAATTACAGCAAGGCAGCTCATGCCCGCCCGAGGGATGTTCACCTCCAGCTTCGCCAAGGTTTTCTTATTTTCTAGAAACACGTTTTCTTTCCACCCTCAGTTTTCGCACGTGGAAAAAGGCATTCCCTTTCAGGAAATATCTATAGGCTTTAAGTGAATATAATAGTGGATCGTTGCTTCTTTTAAGAATTCTGTATTAACGCGTAATTTTATTTTATAACATATTTGATTGTCCATTTGCTCACTGAGCGCAAGGGACAAAGCAAGCCTAAAGGAAAAATGTCCTAAATTTACGCTCCTGTTGTTAAGAAAACTTTAGTTGCCAATTGAATGAGCAGTTTAAACTATAAATTTTATAGGTGGGTTGTAAAATGACCTCTCTGGTGGGAAGAAAAAGCTAGCTATTCGGAGTCTAATCAAAAGAAAAAGCTTTGAAATATTATAATTACTTTATAACTCGAGGCAGTAAAGATTATTTCCGCAATCGAAAAATTTAACTTTTATGATAGTTGGAATTGTGCAATTTAAAGAGGAGTTAATGCTAGTTCCTTGGATGATCTATGCATTGTCATTCAGTTCAAAAGCTCTCGATCCGACGTCTAATCTCGCAGCGACGTCGCCATGACACTACGTCGCGCCCGGCGTCAGCGCTGATCAATCTTCGCCTGCCGCGTCGTTTTTTGCCCTTGATTTAGAGTGTAGCTCAAGATAAGCTCTATTCAGAGTAAAAACTGTATACTTTTGCTTTTCGACAGGAAAATTACTACCAAAACTTTGAAGTGGTCACTATTTTAAGGTTTTACCTTTCAAACGTGCGTATTACACGAGGAGCATATATTTATGCCGTTAGATTTGCATTACATCGTGTGTCTGTTATATTAGGGTATTTTGAACCGGAACAACGATCGTGCGATTTCAAAGTGTAATCGCTGAACATGGCTTTTGTCTTAAAAAGATTGATTCACAACAAGCTATATGAGCAGATACATGGCAGATCCCCCATAAATAATCTGCCCCAATGTGCATCGAATAACAATATATAATACAAATAATGACCCAATCTGCAGTTAATAGCAGATTTAATGGTATTTTTTCTTCAATCGCAGCTCATCCGTTACTGTGAGCAGAAGTCTCTCATGCGAAGCTCTTCATTAGACCGTTCATCTCTACATTTCTCCATGATTACTAAATATAGTCGAATAGTTAACCCACCTATACTTTTTTCGTCAAAATTTGCCATAATAATAATAGCCGTTTCAGCGTTTATTAGGCCGTAGCCTGTCGCCGATTCTTAACATCAACATCACAGAACATTCACAGCATTTTGCGGACTCGAACTCGCAACTCACTGCTTCAATTCTGCATATGCTTAACCGCCCGGCCTCCTTGCCGATTCTGACCAGAAACTGACGCACAGAGCTGGGATCGAACCCGTACCTCTCTTCTCCAATCAAGGTACTCTGAACTGTAACCACTGGGCCACTGGACCACCCGTAAATTGTTTTATCCTTAAAAAATGTGCACAGCTCGTAGTAGAGTGCGGAGTACATGATATCCTAATTTCCATATTCATTTCATTGTGAGGCTCTCGAGATGAGGCATCCGAACGCCAGCGACTGCCTTGAAGTCTGACGTCTAGATGGCTGAATATAGAGTGGGGTGATATGGCTGATTAGAGACGCTCCCCTGAGGTGATATCAATCCCGCTGTCATCAATGAATCAGCATTGCAGGTCTCATCATGATTGTGGTGGTGCTGCGTGTAGCTCAGTTCCATACATATCGGTGGCTATGTTTCGTACAGCTGGCTCACAACACGAAGGTGTTGGTGCACAGCTGATCACCACTCGAAGGTGTTGGTGCGAAGCTGCTCACCACTCGAAGGTGTTGGTGCACAGCTGGCTCACCACTCGAAGGTGTTTCGAAGGTGTTGGTGCACAGCTGGTTCACCACTCGAATATGTTGGTGCACAGCTGGCTCACCACTCGAATATGTTGGTGCACAGCTGGTTCACCACTCGAAGGTGTTGGTGCACAGCTGGCTCACCACTCGAAGGTGTTGGTGCACAGCTGATCACCACTCGAATATGTTGGTGCACAGCTGGCTCACCACTCGAATATGTTGGTGCACAGCTGGTTCACCACTCGAATATGTTGGTGCACAGCTGGTTCACCACTCGAAGGTGTTGGTGCACAGCTGGTTCACCACCTCGCAGGAGTTGGTGCACAGCTGGTTCACCACTCGCAGGAGTTGGTGCACAGCTGGTTCACCACTCGCAGGAGTTGGTGCATAGCTGGTTCACCACTCGAAGGTGTTGGTGCACAGCTGATCACCACTCGAAGGTGTTGGTGCACAGCTGGTTCACCACTCGTAGGAGTTGGTGCACAGCTGGTTCACCACTCGAAGGTGTTGGTGCACAGCTGATCACCACTCGAAGGTGTTGGTGCACAGCTGGCTCACCACTCGAAGATGTTGGTGCACAGCTGGCTCATCACTCGCAGGTGTTGGTGCACAGCTGGCTCACCACTCGCAGGAGTTGGTGCACAGCTGGCTCATCACTCGCAGGAGTTGGTGCCCAGCTGGCTCATCACTCGCAGGAGTTGGTGCACAGCTGGCTCATCACTCGCAGGAGTTGGTGCTGATTATAAACAAGCAGAAACGAGGGCCCTCGTATCCCGATTACTGAGTCTTTTTCGGCCGCCAGGCTTGGAGCATCAATCGAGTTTGCAATGCAAACACAGCGGCATGATAGCGTAAGCACTATTGCACATCGGCATGATAGTCTGAGCACAACGGCACACCGGCATGATAGTCTCAGCACTACGGCACATCGGCATGATAGTCTGAGCACTACGGCACATCAGCATGATAGTCTGAGCACTACGGCACATCGGCATGATAGTCTGAGCACTACGGCACATCAGCATGATAGTCTGAGCACTACGGCACATCGGCATGATAGTCTGAGCACTACGGCACATCAGCATGATAGTCTGAGCACTACGGCACATCGGCATGATAGTCTGAGCACTACGGCACATCAGCATTATAGTCTCAGCACTACGGCACATCAGCATGATAGTCTGAGCATTGCATGAATATCATGCAGGGCTCAGAGATATCCCCGCAGACACGAAATATTATGGATCGATTAAGCTGCAACTTTGCAACTTTAACTGCCGAATTCTAACGTTTTTATAAACTGTTCACAATTCTCAAATTTGGTGACAATTAAAGCAGTGCTTTCCATACCCTCTGAGATCCAGTTTTTCTCCACTCAGTTACAGTGGGAATTTTTAAGTTGCCGCGTCCACAGTAATGCTGACTCATAATATTTACTAATAATTGAATCAACGTACAGTACTAGAATATTCAGAAATGAACCATGATTAATAAAATCAAGGAAGAAACTATTCAAGAAGTGAAAAAATAAATGATGCGTTTCCTAATCACTTGAGACAAAAACAATAAGCAAACAACAAAGAGAAGTAATGAAATGTTGTTTTCTTCATAAACTGAAAGAAAGAAAGTACAATGCAACTTTTCATTGCATTAGTAAAGTTTTTTGAGGCTGAATGCTTTAACTTCTTCTCAAAACTTGACAGCTGACCTGAAACTGCCACACTTCAATCATACTCAGTGTTGAGCTGATGCCGTTATTTTGGTCTTAGAGACGCCGCTGAGGATAAGCCAGTTGTACGGATGTACAATTTACACCTTCGAAGTAAATAAGCATGGATAAAGATTTACAATAAATAAGTGTTTACTTCCCTTATATCCACTAAAATGAAGAATTTGCTGGGTGAATGAACTGCAAACCATTAGGGTAGAGTTAAATGTAATCTTAAAAAATTGTTGGAGTTACTAATATAGGCGGCATCGAAGATAGATCAAAAATACTAATTTTTCAGCTGCCATTGCACAATTGCTTCACTGTCTCGCTGTAACAATAGTATGACTTTACTTGAAGGTAGACTTCAATCACTGTTCTTTCACTCAGTCAAACCCCGTTCATTGGCCTTCAACTTGCTCAAATGAAAATATGTACGGGATAACCTCATATGTTCATTTGATCGCTTGTGAGTCTTTAGCCTGACAGTGACAGCAACGATCTGGAAAATACACGCGCAGGCTGAAAAAGATAATTATAATTCAGCATCAATACGAGCATCATTATAGAAACTGCGTTAAAACCTGAAAAGTTGTCCATACAGTTCAAATATGAGTGGTTCTTTAAAAAATAAATTTGAACACGTGGTGTTATTTACTTGAACTCATATTGATAGCTCAGAAATATTTCTTGTATAACCGCGTATCTATATGGAGCTGCTGGTCTCAAATGATTTTCGAATATGTCTCTGAGGCAGCATATGCTGAAACTAATTGAAAGTATAACAGCATGCCTGTTATTAATTAACATAGGCGTTAATTATTCTTCAACTTCGCATAGGCGTCAATGATTCATCAACATCGCACAGGCGTCAATGATTCATCAACTTCGCATAGGCGTCAGTGATTCATCAACTTCGTATAGGCGTCAGTGATTCATCAACTTCGCATTAGCGTCAATGATTCATCAACTTCGCAAAGGCGTCAATGATTCATCAACTTCGCAAAGGCGTCAATTATTCTTCAACTTCGCATAGGCGTCAGTGATTCATAAACTTTGTATAGGCTTCAATTATTCTTCAAGTTCACATAGGCGTCAATGATTTGTCATTTCCGCATAGGCTGCAATGGTTCTTTTTCTTCCCATGTAGGCGTCAATATTTCGTTATCTTCGCATAGGCGTGAACGCCAAGGTAACAAATCGTGAACGCTCAAATAACATAAACGTCACTTGATCTAAGGGAAGGCTTAAAGGCAAGGCTTGATAAACACAAAAAAAGGCCAAAAAACTTAGTTAATGCTACTGGCTAATTGGGCCCGAAGCTCCGATTACTGCGGTGTTTTGCTGTACGCTTTGCCGCTTATTATCTTTGTGTCTGAGTTAACGCGATCGTCTCTATATTCAATACAGAGAAATTCATGATATATGCATTAAATTTAACTTGTTCTACCTCTGTCTATTTTCTCCCATGTAACTTGTGGGGCGCTCCCTGTTGTTTGGAAACGTTAAAACACAAAAGACATTGCAGTAAGAAATCATTTATAAACACTCACAATCTCACTCACATGCTCCCGGATTAGATGATATTCAAATATAAACTAAATATTAAAGAATAGAAACCATAAGTCAAGTGGCAGCCAATGCAATGTCCAGGAAGCATCACAAATGTGCAGGCTTTGCGGTCTGAAGCAATAGGCAATATCGCCGGCAATATCGAGTCAACCGAGTGCCGGTTATCGGATCTGAAGTCTATTACTAATAAAAATACTTGTAATTTATGGCAGACAGCAAAGCTTGGCTAGAGTAACAATAAAGTTTTGTTTTGCGGAGACCAAGCCAAATCAAAGTTATCACAGAAGTGTGACGGAAAACTTCAAAAACTTTTTTTTCAGACCTAGATAACAATGTGCCGGCACCAGTGATGGGATAAGACATTAAAACCCAATTTAAGTTTGTTGAGAGTGAAATATAGTGAAACCTGGGTAGAAAGCATTAACAAAAACTCCACAAAATAGATCAGTTTGAAAGGTGAATAATTAAACGATCCTGTCTTCTGGTAGTCGTCCATATGAAGGACATTTAGAACACTCACAGTAGGTTGTTAGCAAGAGAACATAATACTGGCGCCGACAATTTTGAAAGCACTCAGATCTACCTCCAAGCTCTTGAACAAGAAAGTGGATATCATTTAGCCTGGAAAACTTTTAAATCTATGCTTACCTGAAAAAAAATTAAACTACAAAATGTGATATATCTAAACAGTAAAATATGCTGAAATAATCTGAGAAGTCACGATGAATAATTTTGCTAAATTTTTCTCACGAATTACACGAATTTAGCTCCTTAACATTCGTCATCACTCCATGTGCGTAGTATATAAAAATTAAATATCTCAGGCCCCTCATACTGTAAATAAATGCGAGTAAAAAATAAAATTTTCGAAATACCCGGGTAATTTTAAATACAGGAACTCGTCGATCATAGGGAAGAATGCGTCGCAACTTCCCAGTTCGGCATATGCCAACCCATATCATTTTGCAATTTTCTGAAAACATTCCCTAACATTTCAGTAAAGTTTTTAAAGATGATTGTCAGCTGCACAGAAGTACTCTCATAAAAACTGTCGGCTTGCTAAATTCTGATATGCTAATTACTAGCACCCCCATAGGCTTAACATATACATTTACTGCATGCACAACAGCCACCAACAAAATGGTAGCATGCATGTATTTCAGTTCTTTTTAGCTAATAATATAGCATAAAAAATATAACTCAGTACTCACTGCAGTGAGTGACAGAGAGCGCATTTTCTCGCTGACGAACACGTGAAGTCACGGACGGACAGACAGACGGACGGGCAGACGGACATGGCGAGCACTATAGTGCATTTTTTCATAAATGAGAAAATGCGCTAAAAACTCCCAGTGCTAAATAATTGCCATCTGATGTAAACATAGCCATTGATGATCGATTCTCTGATAAAAATTTGATGATGAGCGTAAGGAGTGTTATTAGGTAGCTCTAACATTCCAGGGTTCGTAAAATCATCTGACTAATATTTGAATTTGAGGTTAAACATCCCAGCGTCTACATTTGTCGAGTAAATCCTTCGCAGTCACCGCATGTTTGTTCGTCTTTTATTTCACTTTTCGCTTCAAGTTTCTTTAGCTATCTATGAACGAAACCCAAACTCACTAAATAAGCTCTGAGGATAATAGCGTAATAAAAATGAGTTCACAATTTATAAATTATTCAGCGCATAATAGAGTTCATCATGCTCACGGCGAGCTACATTCATTCGAATGAATATCATAATGGATTAATTATGTATGCAAATGTATCCGCCCTCCCCTATGCGATTTCTCTCGCAATTAACGCCATGCCTTGAAAAATAGTTCCGTCAAATTATTATATTGGATAAAAAACAGTACAATTTATTCCATGAATTTTGTAGCACAGCAAGAATTTGAAAGTTAATGTAGAAATTCTACTAGGCGAATTAAAATGAGGATAACCACGTTGAAACTCACAAAACGGTGCTGATCAGAGCTCTCCTTAAATTCTATTAGCGGCTTCAAAACAAGCTGTTTAATGCAATAACTTCCAGTTTTGAACAAAAATTCACATCCCCTTGTCTTTCTGCTATCCGGTACAGTTTTAATTGCAATCGAAAAGGAAATATTTTGCATATTGTTCATTGCATTAAATCCTCCAGTTGTCTTGGAAAAGCTCACGACGATTTCCTCGAGTTTTGAACATGCTTGCCAGTCAAGCCCCAGACGGCGAGTCTGGACTGAGAGCCGCCTCCTCTCGCACCTCTCTCCATCACGTCCAAAGCCACACTGAAGGCATAATATACATTTGGCCACTGTATTAGATTCTTTCTAATGATGCCATCTATCATTTCATAAGCGTTGTGAATTCATTTAAATCTTCAATTCGTTTGCATCGCTACCTCAATAAATTCGTAAATTCATTAGCAACGTCATTTCTGTAAAATCGTCAATTGATTTTTTAACTCGATATATTAAAATTGTCAATTCATTAAAATTCGATATAAAAATTTGAATCTTGAATACGAACTCACTGGTACAAATGCTTTTCAGCCCTTATTTCGACTTAATACTTGTAAAATACACTGACATGATTCTAAAAGTGTGCATTGATTGCCTATGGCAACGCACATAGATCACTTTCTATGTTTCAAAATATTTTAGCAGATACTTAAATGTCAGTTTTAAACACCGTGGAGTTTTGGCACCATCAGTCGGTGCTACACTAGTCCGTGCTGCTGTTTACTCACAGAGCGTTGAACCCCGGCTACTCCATATATTATCTCCGCTTTAATTTACTGCTTTTACTTACACGCTACCTTGATTCTTTCTCATTTGTATACTACATGAGGCATGCACCCCTTTTCCGTCTATCACCGGTGAGCAGGAAGCTATAACTCTTACTTTCCTACCTCACTTGTAACCCATCACTATGTCTCTAGCTTCAATCACATTCAACTTGCAGGCAGCACTCTGACAGGTGCGCTGTATCGTCTTGTCTGGCAATGCATAGATTCTTTCTGTATTGAGAATCAATCCTCTCAAATATTTACAACGTAAATCAACGCACTCGACAAATTTACTCGTTCTCGACAAGCTTTGAAGTGGAAAATTTGTGGAGCTGGCATTCTTCGACTGTTTGAGGTGCTCAGTTTCGTCTTACGATGTTGGTCAATAAATTATTGGGCTTTGTCTTGACGCCACGTGCTCTTTCATTGCTACAAACGTAGCCAGGCCTTCAATAAAATCATAGATTTATATTGCAAAATATTCGGTCTCATAGTGACCTACATACAGAGCTGGGCAGCGCTACTTGGAAATGTAGCGGCGCTACCGCTACCGCTATAATGCAGTCTTGAACTTTTATAAAATGATCATTTTATATCATTATTTACAAATAAATGGTATTTATATGTCATTATTTAGGTTAATTGCAAAGTGTTTGCACTCGTTTGAAAGCTACAAACAAGACGCGTTTAACAAAGCTACTACTATGGATGTTCATGCAATAGTTTTTGCGTAATGCAGTTGTAAAGTTATGTAAAATGAATATTTTACATATATATTTATATATATAAAGTCCCATTTATAGCCTATTATTCACGTTAAATTGAACATAAATAGGTCTAAAGACGCGTGCTGGTACCTTGAATGCAAATAATTGGCAATGGGAAAGCTTGGGCTACAATATCAAGACTTTTTGGGCATATTCTTCTGTTTTCAATGAATTTTACTTTATTTGGCTCCTGAACAATTTAAAAATCCAAAAAACGCCATCTTAAAAAAATTATACCTCTAACAGTTTTCAAGCTACGGCAATGAGAGACATACCATTCGATTTGTAAAAACAATACCTAGCGACTCTAGAAGCCTTTTTTAAATATGTGCATGGTTTGACTTATATATGGGAGGGGGAGGAAGGTGGGGGGGTAAAAATGTGAAAAAATGGGAAGAACACGAAAAAAAACGATAAGGAAAATAAAAAATCGGGGCTCTACAGTCGCTAGCTTTTGTTGTTGCAAATCGAATGATATGTGTCTCGACATTGTAGCATGTGATTTGCAAAAGTTATAAGTTTTTTTAGAGTACCTCTTATTTGCCGTTTTCTATTAATTCCACGCTTTCTTTCATTTTTTAAATTCACATGAACAAAAAGGTCTTAGATTTCTGTTTTACATATGTGTACCAAGTTTCAAAACGATCCGTCTGTAAACAAAAAAGTTTTGTTGGAGGGTAGCCGGTCCCCTTAAGTAAAATATAAAGGCTTTATCTATAAATGTAGCGGTAGCGCTGTAGCGGCAAAACCTCGTATCGCTACCTAAATATGTAGCGGGCGCTACCGCTACCGCTACATTGCCTTAAATGTAGAGCCGCTACCGCTACCGCTACTGAAAATGTAGCGCGCTACTGCCCACCTCTGCCTACATAATCAATTATTGCGACTTTTACACTCAAATACAAGTTATACGTCATGTAAATGCACTTTAATAAAACATTGATGCTACTAGGATTTAAGACCAGCTTTTCAGAGCGACACTTCAATCATTTCATGTTATTTATTGGAGTAAAATGCGGATTATTTCTAGCTTATTTAAGCAATACATTGAGAATAAAAATGCAAAGAATTAATAAATTATAGACTACATAGATATGTGTTATTGATGGTTGAGTGAACATTGCAGATTAGTTAGTATTCATCCTCTTATTATCTTTTATAAAGCATGGATAAATTTCGTTACAATATGATGTTCATCATAGATTTAAATTCATCTTGGTTACATGTTGATTATAGCTAAGCATTAATCTTTGTTGGATATACATTATAGAGGGAGTACCAAAAATTTTTGTAATTTTCTTAACTTAAATGGATAATTGCTACCGAATCAAGTGTACAATAGTTTTTACATGCTTAGGAGCAGCTTGATTAATGTTGACACACGAACTAATTCCAAAACAACATATATCAATAAATCAACAACTATATAGCGCTTCAGTGGAGCATGTTATCAAAACCTCTAGTTTTCGTAGTAAACAAATCATTCAATACAAACACACTTATTTCTTGAATTCATGATTAATGTGCTCAATTAATCGTATTCTATGACATGAAAGACATTCAACAAACGTTCGAAAGGAAACTTAGCGTACAAATTGATATTTTAACCATCCATTGTAACTCTTTTGATGACTCGTGTGCTTAGTTCGGCCTCAAAATTCCAGTGTGTAAAAAATTTTCTTCACTTTTATCTTACAACGTCGCCATGAAGTCATTAAGGATTCTTAATACCGCTTTGCCTCAATCCAAAAGAAGAAAAAACTTTTCTGTTCGCCGTCCGGAAGCAGTCTTCCCCATCGTCTGTATGGCAAGTATAGGGGCAGAAGCTACCGTAAAAAATCCATTCAGCTCAACAGCGGCTAACCGTCGACCATGAGCCGCCCTAGACGATTATAAAGCTGGGCAATTAACAGCCCTGCAGCAGATGTAACAGCAGTGCTCATCTAAAGAATCCAGTGTCTTTAATGTTATACATGTACAATGAATTTTTAATTTTATTTTCAAGTATTAAAAAAATTAATTTTCAAATTTTTTTAATATATAAAAATGTTGTAAATTTTCAAAATTATTTATTCTGTCAACTGATTCATGCATTGTCTCTGACATTATGCAAGTATACAAAATTTCAGATCGATTGAACATGTAGAAGTGTGTCATATATGGATTATAAGATTTGTAGTAGACAAAATCATTTAAAAAATTTTTAATTTTGAAAAAATGTTGTTTTAATTATAAATTAATAATTCTATCAATTGATTCATGCATTGTCTCCAACTTAACACAAGTGTGTAAAATTTCAGATTGATTTGTCAGGTAAAAGGGTGTCAAATATTGATTATAAGATTTATATCAGACAAATTATTTTTAATTTGTAAAATATTTATTCTGTCAATTAATTCATTTATTGTCTTCAACTTTACGCAAGTGTGCAAAATTTCAGATGGATTTAACAGGTAGAAGTGTGTTATATATCGATAATAAGATTTGTAGCAGACAAACAAACAAACAAACAACAAGAAGTGAAGTTAAAGAGAAGTTTTGAAAAAAGTGTGTAATTATTTATATGATATGACTTATTCATTCTTTTTTGTCTCAGGCATTTAGGTCACCAGCGGCCGCCGTTACCGCGACTGTAATTATAAACATTATAAACATCGAGGGCAGTTTTGCGTGGCCTCATTTAAGGCGGTCTGTAATTAATGACTGAGTTATGAGCTATCAGATGATGACTTGCTTCCTAACGCAACTCTGTTAAAAATGACGCTTGATTAAATGATGAACGTCGGATGGTCTGCAGGCACGAATTCGGCGTTGATTGTGACTGCGGTGCCGCTATGAGACGGCATTAAAACGCGTGGCGTTCTCCACAAACATTAAGTCGTAAAGTGATGGAATTCCGCTGTTTAGGTTATCTCTAAATTCACATTTTATTCTTTATTCTTTATTCACACAGGAGCATAATAAATAAAATTCATAACAAGAAAATGGCATTTACACGCAATGGACCATTTCGAACATTTGGTTTTGAATTATAACAAATTATAATGTAAAAATCGCATCAGGATTACAGCGATCGCATCATATTTTCTAACACAATCTAACAAATTTCACACTGACTCCCAGAACCCATTTATGTATAGATTTTAAACGGTTTTAAATTCAACAGTTTCAAATTTAGTGGTGCTTTATAAATTGGCTGCCCGAATTCCGTATAGCAATTACATCACATAAAATTAAATAACTTTCACTGCCCAACTTTACGAGCTGCTTGCCAATAAAAGAAAAATCTTGACCCGAAATTCATGACGCATTGTTTCTCAAGTGCAGGTCATTCCCGTCATGTCTGATTGAGGACAAACAGAACTAGAGCAAGGAAATACTTGCTAAAGCTTATTGCCTTCGTTTTATTTCCAATTGAAATTCCTTCGCGACAATTCAGCACTGGACATTTTACTGCTATTTAACTCAATGCTGAACTGGACTGTGCGAAGAGTACAAAAGCATAACGAATACCCTTGATTCATTATTATTGAGTCTGCCTGGGGTTATAAGCGTTTTGCTGCAGTTTGCCTAACCTGGAATTGTTTTTCATCTCGTAACATTTGTTTTATCGAGGCAGAATTACAGTGCTTGGATTTATAAGAGAATTTTATCACCATAGTAATATCAAAATTTTAGTGTAGTCGCAAAAATTAAAGTAATGACCTCTTATACGTCTAACTGCCGTTTAACATGAATTATAGTCTAAGTGCCATCTTGACCAAAATTAGTAGTGAACTCATATGAAATTGAACAAAAAAGCCATTGAAGCGGAAACAATCATACGTACACTGTTATTTTTGCTCCTTATTTTAATCTGTTAAAACAATTATATGTATACAATTCTGTGCGGCTTTTAAATTTTAAACTAATATATTTCTTTCAGTTATCTTCTGTTAGCGAGAAATGCTTCACTTGGTATAATAGTTAGGAAACATATACCTATATGTCTTCACGGTGCCCATTTCAACTGCCAAGCAGTAGATTTGATTGTCATAAGGGATCACTGATGTTGCTAGAAACATTGTGTGATGAAGAAAGAAGATGTCAGCTTACGCTATAATTTATTCTCACAAGTCCATTTTTACATACCCGCCAACGGTTTCATTTCGAACAAACTTAAAACTCTTTAATTGCGTCATTTATACTACATTTTTATACGACACGGCAGTAAAGAAGAAGTAATTCAACAACTGGCTGGCACGAAGAATAAGTCGTAGCCTGAAAACTGATGGAAAAGAAGAAGTCATTTTGCCGCACTAAACACTTACTCATTCAGCGGCGGTGGGGGGAGGGTGACTGCACTAGCAAAGCTCGCATGCTAATAAGGGACCCACGGACAGTTTTATTGGTGCGCTGCATCGCCACAGTTACAGGGAACACCAACAACTACGCTCTCACGAATTTAATTATCTTCGATATTGCCAGCTAGTTTTGCCTTAATGGGCATTCCTAAATTTCTTGCCGAGTTTTATTGCACCATTGACTTTCGATTGAAGGTCCGAGTCTCTTCTGCAGTGATAAAACATTTCATGGTGAAGACTGTTGGATGAGAATGGGGCTTTGCTTTGCAGATACCGTGCTGTTCTCTTAAACCTCATTAGGTGCTTACAGGACTTAATGATGACTGCAACTAAAGTGTATAGACGAAATGCTCTTTGATTTGATTTTATAGCTTCTTTACAATGTAGTGGGACTAGCAAATACTGAAATGTAGATGTAAAACACAAATAAAGTAAACATTTCATCAATCGTCAACGTATCATCACCGTATTTTCGGTCAACATTGAACATATTTTGCGCTATAGACGGAAGACCGAATCTCGATGACAATCACCTACGTCGTTCTCAGTATTTTATTGCGGGAATGTCAGTAGCGAGAATATGACGTTTCTTCGACTGAACATTCCAATGCCAGTCACGTACAAGAGCTTGGCAACGAAGGCATGCTCATCGAGAAGGCTGAAGACGCAGTTAGCGCTTCTATATAAAGCCGAGAATTGCCGCCCTCAAATGACTACCATAAACCCCCTGAATCTCGGCCGAAATTATGAAAGGTCTTCGACTTTTCTAACTCTTTCCAGCAAAGACTGCCTCGAGTAAAATGGCTGCCGGACGCTTCCTAAATTTTTTACACGAATAATATTATTAATTAGCGATTACATTGTTAACCGAAGACCGCAGACGTTTAATTATCTCTCTATCGCTCAAGGCTCTCTCATATTAAATTATTTCAACAATTCGACACCGAATCGTGCTGTTAATAAAAACTGAATAAAACCCATGGCAGAGATGGTAATCTTTGACTCTACCAGCTTCCTAAACTTTAAATGATGCACAATCAACTGAAATAACTTATCCTAAATGAGCTCCTTAGAATTTTTAGCAAACAATTGCGTAACATTTTCAATTTAAGGAAGCTAAATAATGGTAGAGACTATCAAGATTGATGTTTCTTATGAATACTTTCCAACAATAAAGCTATTTCCAAGCTTGAGGCATCCCATCATTGAGGCCTTCTTTATTACCTCTACCGTGAGTGACTGCAAAGAAGCCTATCAAATTGCAATGCACATATCGAGTTCAAATCTTCACATAGTGCAAGCAAACCCATTTGGGTGTTTCGTTACAAGATACAATATTATCATGGAACACTTTCTGGCCTTGAACATTTTTTTTCCTTTCTCATATTAAGTGTTGCCGGTGACTACAATAGATTTTAAGGCAACCGCCATCTAAAAAAAATATATTCCATGGAGAACTGCTTTACCGAGAGCCTTTAAATCGTCCCTAGTATTACCAAGTATCAAGTCTCCTAATTTCTTTCTTCTACTCAAAAGACAGAAAATTTAATTCTCCCAATAAATTAATTTTTTTTGCATCGGCCTCCTCCATGCCGAGATCGACTCCCCACTTACACAGACAGCAAGTCTGTGACGGTCGCAATGGCGTCGCACACCTTAATTCAGGCTCAAGGAACGCAGCCGCGCGTGAGCTGCAGAGTCCGTGTCAAGAGAAGCTTTTGTCAAAACTTTGGACTTATCTTGGCGAAGAATATTTCGGTTATCCGCCCAACTTTGTTAGGCAAATCCCTTAGAGAATCCAGCTCGTGTTCCGTGTTCGGTAAATGCCGAGAGGCTCAGCGTTGCCACCGACACCGTGAGTGTCCAAAATTGAAGGGTAAATTATTTCGCTTACATTGGAAATCTTTCTCTTCTTTCACAAAATTTAATTATAAATTTTCATACGACGAGGCTCGGTTAAGCAATCTAACATTTTGAAATTATTTCGTATTACGAAAGGGCAATAGATAGGAATGACAAATAATTTATAATAGTGTAATGTCGGTATTTAAAAAATTTCCGCAAGACTGACTTGGACAAAATTTTTGTTAATAGAGCATATATAACTTTATTATTAAAACAAGAGTTTGATGTAAATACTGTATTAAGAATATAAATTTCCACAGCACGATAGTTATGAACGAATAAGAAATTATGCTATTGAAATCAGTAAGAAATTTCTCCTCATCGGCAGGAGTACTAGCAGAATCGTGAGATTTAGTTTATATGCGATAACACCGAGTATAAACTGCTTCCTCTTTCGAGTTAATTTTAAATTAGTAGTATGGCATTAGAAGGCTTGCTCGCTGTCATAATACAGCGTTAATTAACGGCAGTGAAGGTCTCTTGAGTTTCAAATCAATTGCGTCGAGATAATTAGAGCGTCAAGCCCAACAATGAACTCCTTACCCTGCAGTAACGCCAGCTCCGTGTATTTCCTCCGTTCGTTTGCATGCAAATTTGACTAAGCCGTAAACTGCGCTCGGCTTAGGCCTACACTGCAGTTTAAGCATCATTCGCACAGACTTGCGATCGCTGTCATCTTGAATAGTAATTGCTACCGCTGTTTACAAAATGTATTAGAATGTTGACAATAAATCTCGAAGATGCAATTATAATTTGGCACACAGTGAAAGAAATCATCACGACTTTTCTAGCCGTTTTAGAAAAAAATATGGACTGTTGAAATGTTGAAGAAATCACTTCTTAAAAAATCATCCAGCTTTCGACTGTGTTCCTTCCTTCTTGTTGTTTTTATGTTAAATATCGCCTAAAAAAATGTATGTAATGTAACCAGATGATCCATTTCTTATGAAACAATATGCAGTGACTCGACCAAAGAAAGCATCACTAGAATGTCTTTCTTGAAGATACGGCACGGATGTTTCCCTCACATTCTGATGCCGGGAAGGCAGACAGAATATTTCCAAGGATTGCCTGTACGGGATCGCAGATGAACGGCAGATGGCGCTTCTGCAATGACTTTAGAGTCTAGACTCACTGGCTCGAGGCTCCAAGGCATTGACTATTTGATTCATTTTAGAAAAATATATATGTTTTGTAGATGGTATAGCGGTGCTGGGCGTTGCGTCGTGGGATCGAACCTACAACTCACTGCTACAATTTTGGTACTCTGAATTGTAACTATTGCAATAATAAGTAGGCCACCACTGTAACATACAAGAATTTATAAATTACTTTTCATGCACAATGAATACGAGACTTGACACAAAAATTTAGGTTTTCTCTCATTTTCTTCTACTCTTGTATAACAGGTCTTAGAAATTTCTAAAAGCCTAAAATAAAATCGCCTATAATATGATAAGACTCTTAGAGTAGTAACTTATAGTCTAAAGAGTTAGTTTGAATCCCTGAATGGTACACTTACTGACGTGAACGTACATTTAGTGCAACCAATTGTCAGAAGTTACTATTATGTCAATACTGAAGTCCATCGAAGCCACTGAACGTCACTTGCCCCTTCTGAACATTGAGTTAGCAAAGTCGTCAGGGGCAAATGCATCCATTTTGGGCTAGTCGCTTTCGGCAGCCGAGTTTCAAATGAAGCTTTGGAGTGTAGCGAGCTACTCCTACAAATGAAGAGCTGTCCTGCTGTCCTATTAGCTGCGATCGCTTCATCCCTGTAGACCCAAGTCCAAGCAGGCCCCAACGTGTGTTGTGCTCCTGGGCAGACATAAGCGAACGGAAGCAATCACTTGTCCTCTGCATAACGGAAACTGGCTATGGGGAAATGGGGGCTAAGGCCTGACTCTACATGGTCAATTTATTTAATAACAATATTTTGTCATCATTAATTTACTCCAGCAAATCGACAAGCGACAGATATTCCACTTCAAGCTATAGCAGATAATTCAAATTCGGCAACTGCAACAGAAATATCTTTAAATATCAGGTCACTAAACATAGTGCCGCTCAATAAAAATAATGTAAACTATATAAATTTTATGTATTTTATTTTTTACTGTTCTCGTATTTTCAGTGTAATTATTTGAAGCTGCGTCAAGGGTGTTCTTAGTGTAAAGCTACAAAAAAATGAACACAAAAGTCATTGTTCGCTGTTCATTTGGGCTAGTCGCTTAAAATCGGACACAGGAGTTCGACGCACCAAAGATGTTCCTATAAAACCTTTGATAAAAATTGAATGGAAAGAGCTTATCATGGAATTCTACAAATGACGCATTTTTTAAAACGTAATGTGGCAAGTATTTAATATAATATTTCAAATTAAATGGACTCCAGATTTTAACTAATCGAAGTTCTCAATCTGAACTAGAAACATCCCAGCATCAGTTCTGCAGGTGCCCTGCCATCCGATACTCAGAGTAACGTTTACGTAGAAAGCGAACGCGAAGTTCCAATAATTTATACTGGAATTTCAACAGAGAATGGGCTTAAGTTATATTGGAATGATAAGACTGTTCAACATGTTTTCAGTAATATTCAGGTTATGTGTAATTGACTGAAAATTAAATATTTATCAATGCAATTTAATTTATGAACCTCCAATAATGTTGCTGTTTGCTTATGTAGATGTGTATAGTAAGCCTTTCAGTGGCAAGGAGTGTTACGAGTTAAACAAGTAATAATAACAAGCATTAATGAACAAGCTCGTCCTAATTCGGTAAATGCAGTATGGTAAAGTAAAAATAAATTGGTGCACACGTAAATGCTGCACGCCTAATAACTATTGAACCGCTCAAGCAATGCGTGGAACATCCAAAGGCAAGGAATGCAATAAATTCTAGAGGAAATGCAGGTTTAATTTAACAAGTAATATGGAGCATCGGCCGGCAATGAAGAGAATGGGAATTAACGTCCGTCTAAGGGCTTCAAAGTTGGGTCTACACTAACACTGAACAAATTTTATGCACAGAGAACAAATTTATTATAATGCGGCACGCTCACAAGCTCATACTTCTCATGAACCTTATTGTTTTCTTTCGTTAGATAGTCTTTAAATGACGACATCGCAAAACTCTGTAGCTTATCAATAGAAATGATACTATGCTGATAGATCGATCGAATTGATAGACCGATCTATTTTGCCTGCAATCTATTCGCTCAGAGGGATCTCTTATGCCATGAGTAGCGCTTATTTGAGATGTTAGTCGTATTTCAGACATATTTGACGAGTTTGAACGTTAGTTGGTGGAGTGTTTAAATCACACTATTGGTAACGTAACCGATTAACTCAACAAAATCCGGTCTGAATGTTACATGTTTCTCTAAAGAATTGTACATCCCATTTTGCATAAATTATATATTTTGGGGACGTTCGCAGGGACGCAAAATGCTGTAGTTACTGGTTGTGTTTCTCGTGTGTTTGTGTGTGGTCACTTCAATGATATCGGTGAAGCAAGGCTTCAGTGCACGATTATCTGCAATTATTTTAATTCAACAATTTGTGGTACCATGATCTTGGTAACGAGCTCTCTCAAACAAACTTACAATGATTAGATTACAAACTATTCTACATAAATAACTTTTAAACACGCGGATTAATTGAAATTTTTCTGTAGGCCATCAAATTTAATTACCCTATTTTTCTGCCCCATGAGTTATGGAGTTCCTAATGAGAGAGTTTTATAGCGAATACCGCGGTTATTAATTAACATGGCTACTGTATTTACCGCTCTTAGTAATTAAATATGTCTACGACGCTGTATTGAAATTACTGCATTAATTGTGCCAATAAATTCAATAATGGCACATTGAATTCTACATTATTGTCCCTCTTCGATATACATAAACATAATGCATGGCATTATTTCACAAATATTTTCAGATTTTATTTCCGATATTCACTAACACTTAAACTGTTCGTGGGTCCATGCATTGATGTTACGTGCAATAATTTTCTTCTTGCCAGACAACATTTTCTAGCTCATACCGTCAGATGAGAATTTCTATAGATCAGTGATTGTATCAAGAAATTTAGAAATTTAAATCAGGGAGCAGACACAGTGCACCTGCATGCAAGCATTCAAGCTTCATCGAGCGTGAAATTGACGCATTATTGCATCATTTACGGCGATAATGGCTCGAACACACGAGTTGCCCTTTGATCTTGGAATATATGAGGTAGTTCATCGATGTTGTGTAGCCTTAATTTACAATTACGTTCGGTAGTTTTCAATTATGGAATTTGTTCATGAGTAAGCAGTTAATCAGAAGGCAAGGATGAGAGGGTTCTGTGACTTTAAATATTACCACTCATGCAGTACGGCTCTTGGACTGATGATCTGAGGCTTAGGAAAACCTGCATTTCCGTCAAATTCTAGCAAAACGCATCGTAATTTTGTTGAGCGTCATCAGTAGATACTGATGATTATAACTACACAAGTAAATTATCGAAGGCACTCTGATGATTATCACTCTTTCCTCATATATGTGTGTTAGCGGCGCTTCAGTGAACACTTCGTCTCCATCATATGCGTAAAGGCAAGTAAATGAAGAAATAAATAGTCAAGTTAAACATGCACATACTGCGGAGAAAATAATTATTTTTAGATAATATGTTTGGAAACGAACTGTTAATGCAGCAATAAATTGAAGCGAAATGCTTCTTGCTCAACAGGAATGAGATGGAACTCTGATAAAACCCCCCAGGAATTTTTTGCCGTGAACACAGAGCGAGAAAGAAGCTGAGTTAAGCCGTTTCTCTCATCGCGTGTGTGGGACAGAGCCATTCAGCAAGGGAACGTCGGGCAAATTTATGAAAGGAGATTAGAGTCAAGGAGGCTGATGTGTGTGATGGACGGTCGGCAGCTTACCAGCGATGACGGTCAGCTCGTTAGGTGAGTACAGAGACGCGATGCTGCTGGTCAGCTCGCTGGAGGAGTACAGAGACGCGGCGCTGCTGGTCAGCTCGTTAGATGAGTACAGAGACGCGGCGCTGCTGGTCAGCTCGTTTGAGTACAGAGACGCGGCGCTGCTCGTCAGCTCGTTAAGTGAGTACAGAGACGTGGCGCTGCTGGTCAGCTCGTTAGGTGAGTACAGAGACGCGATGCAGCTAGTCAGCTCGTTAGATGAGTACAGAGTCGCGATGCAGCTAGTCAGCTCGTTAGGTGAGTACAGAGACGCGGCGCTACTGGTCAGCTCGTTAGGTGAGTACAGAGACGCGATGCAGCTAGTCAGTTCGTCAGATGAGTACAGAGACGCGATGCAGCTAGTCAGCTCGTTAGGTGAGTACAGAGACGCGATGCAGCTAGTCAGCTCGTCAGATGAGTTCAGAGACGCGATGCAGCTAGTCAGCTCGTTAGGTGAGTACAGAGACGCGGCGCTGTTGGTCAGCTCGTTAGGTGAGTACAGAGACGCGGCGCTGCTAGTCAGCTCGTTAGGTGAGTACAGAGACGCGGCGCTGCTGGTCAGCTCGTTAGGTTACGCTCAATATATATTATTGCGTTATATTTTGGGTTACGTAATATTATTGAGCGTCTATTGGCGATATTGCGTGATTTTCAAAATTTTGAAAATATATTGCGCAAACGAGAAGATATTGTGCCGTCTGGAGGCTACATTGCGCAATATTCATTAAGTGCGTCCGCAGCGGTCATTTGAAGTAGTGGTTTCGATCACATGTCCTTATCAAGGAAATTGAAAGAAACTTCTTTACATTAATGAGCTTTATCATGGTCTTAATGGTTTTCAAGGGGTTTCGAAGCTTTATGGAAGGTTAAATGAAATTATTTTAATAATTTTTTTAAATGGGTAGCAGTATGATCTATTGATTAAAAAGTATTCTCAGTTCATTTGCTAACTTTTTTTGTGAATAAAGTTCTCTCTGTCAATAGAGCATTTTCCCCTTCCTGCTAACCTTTTTTTCATTCATATTCTACGATTTTTTGCCTCATAATTATTACAAACGTCGCACAGTTGCACAAAGCATGTTGACTTATTAAAGTTCTGGAAGGAGCTGTTTGCGCAACATGGTTCTACGTTTGGGGGCGTGAATGCGCAGTCTCTTAATGTGACTCCTAGACGCTCAATAATATTGCGCAAACCAAAATATTGAGCAATAAAATTGAACTTCTAGGGACATTGGCTGCATTACGCGGCACTGCTAATCATGGTTGAGCGCTTGATTTATTTTACTTAAGCCAATGTCTTCAAAGAAAATATCGCTCACACATAAACGAATTTACGAAGAGCTGTAATGGATTTTAGTTCAGAAGTCAAGTTTCAAAAAAACTTAATTTTTAAAATAACAGGTATTTCCAATAGTGCAAAAAAAAATTGCTAGCAGTGCCCTTTTTGTGCCCTTAAATGAGCAGAGATCATTTTGCTATAAGCACATGCAAAAATGCTAGAAATAATAGGGAATACAAATATATTTAATATCAACAGTAGTACTAATATTAACAATAGTACTGAGATTTTGTTGTTTATTTGAACTTATTGTCTGCGCCGTCTCTGCTACTTGAAATTGCACCTGAAAGTCCCTGGCGTGAATTGAAGCCTATAGATGTTTTGACAGGCCTCCTCGACTTGTTATGCAAGGAGGGACATTTTACTCCGTGAAGCTTTCTTCGGTGGATGGTGTTCACAAGTTTGGTCCGGCGTCGACTTAGGAGTTGGTAGAAGTTGCCTAGACTTACGGTAACTGCGTGAGAGACGTGCTAGGTTTACAGCTCTCTTGCTGGTCACCCCCGGCAATCGAGAGTCATAATAATATAAAAACAACGTCAGACTTTTAAAATGTTCTCGAAAATTTTACCTTCATCTCCCCACAAAATATTCTGAAACAAATTTATATCATTTAATTTCATATACAAATGTTAAATTTCATAGTCCATTTTTGAATGCTCCCTCAAATGCGAGTCAAAAAGCTTGAATTTTTTATCAAAATAACCAACAAACTTGAGACGGATCACTCGTCACGAATGATCGCATTAACCAACGTAACTACAATAGCCCCATTTACAATCACGTACGAATGTATTCTCTAGCGAATTCGACGGAATTTTCGTCATGAATACAGCGGGCTCAGATTTGAGCATAATTCAACACCTTGTTAATCCTGCCATAACAATAAATGGAATATGGGTTTGAATATGGGCGAACGAAAAAAAGTTGAATTTTCACTCATAATTAGTTTTTAGTTTTCTGGCCGCCAACTTGCTAACAGCTAAATTATGCGAAGTCGTTGAATAATAAAATAAAGTCTGATACTGCCGAAAATTATTACAACATTGTTCACAAGAAAAGGCATAAGCCATAGCAACAGAAAAACATTCTTTGTCGCGGATATTAATAAAGGAATATTAAGATAAACACTCAGGCTCACCGCTGATATATTCATTCTAAACCTTCACCGGTCCTCAACTTCAGAAATAAGTCCCATGAAATTATTCTGGGCTCCGTAATTGCATGGCAGTTCACAACCGCCGTTCCCGGTGAAAGGCTGTCAAACTCTTCCAATAAATGCCAGCACCAGATGCACCAGATACTTGAGAATGCCTGGTAAGGGTTCAATGCACGAGCATTTCATAGATGCATTTCCTGCATGCAAGTTCAGTTGCATGCAGTTTAATGTAAATGCATCCTTGTTCTCACATTCTCGCAGCGGCTGCATGAATTAAGATGCACGCCCGTTAGTACAGGCGCGGCGGTGAATATAACGTTTATTTATTCACAAAATGAATGGGTTCTTATTCAGTCGGACCTCGTCTATGTTTCTAATTTTTATTCATCGAACCGTTAAGGTAAAATTTCGCAATAATGAAATTTTCCATTAAATTGTTCAGCGAGTCAGAAATTGCATTTGCAGATATAGATAGGCTCCTAACTAAGAACATTATTCTATATTTGTGAGTGCGAGAGACATAACAAACTCGCATTTAACAGAGCTGCCTAAGACTTTGGAGCGCCACAAGAAAATATTTTGCTTGTTATATGGCCCACAGTGCTCACTAGAAGTGAGAATTTGAGCATTAATGAGGATTTTCTTTCGATTCCTGACAACACTCGAAAGAATTTCGCTCAGATCGCCTTGCCGCTGTGTATGTCTAGCAGTAATAACTGTGAATTTTCTTGGAAGATCCTTGCATTTAAAAACCTTAGTCGGGAAGAAAAGTTATATTAAACTGTCGTGAAATAATAAGATTTTTAGTATTATTTCTTGATAAATTTTCCTTCGTCTAATAAGCTTTGCCAGAAAAAAAACATGTTCTAAATAGCAGTGACCTGAAGGTCTATGTATCAATAAAATGTGCAGAAAGTGTTGTAACTAAACGCATTGTGTTGAAGAGCTCGACAGTAAAAAGACTTTATAATATATTAAAAGGCAGTTTGATTCCTCGGGTTCTTCTTGCTCATGGCATTCATCCGTATTTAATGAACTTTATTTGCAAGATTTGGCTTTCGATATCAAGACCAATTAATTCTGACCAATTAAAGTAACGGTGCATAATTCCACTAGAGATAGGCTAATTTGTTCACAAAGCACGAAACGCTGAGTGATGATCAAGCAGTGATGCAGATAATGTGAGCTTTCGAAATACAGAGATTAGACATAGCTATATGGAAAACACCTGAGATACCCAAAAAATGTATTTTTATATGGTGTAGGTCCACTTTATGCGGCAATTAGAGCCTTAATTCTCCTCGGTAATGATTCATACAAAATGTAAATTGTTTCCAAAAGAATAAAAACCTCTTCTTCAGTTAAAACTCCCCCCAGATCTTTTAAAGACGATGGCGGCGGGAATAGACTTCTGACGTGCATCTAAAAAATTGACCATAAATGCTCAATAATTTTGAAGTCTGGTGATTGTGGTGGCTAAAATTACGATATTAAAATGTCTAAGCGTATGGTTCGAATCTAGAATAAAATCTAAAATGAAATAACCAAACAATTAGTTAAATAAATTGTTGTTCAAATTTTTTGAAGCAGCTTTGTCGTTGGCTGAAGCAAAGCCTGGGAGATCCGATTATCTGGTAATGAGCCGAAGCCTGGCTGACGCTGCACTAGAAACAAAACAAAGGAAACGCCGTCTTCAGATTGGTATCATATCCCAGGGTCATTTTATGCAATGAAAGCTTTGGCGTGTAGAAAGTTTCATCTGGTAGGATGGTGGTGAGAGCACAGCTGTCCCTTCATGTTTGTGTTGTCGTATAATGGCTATAGGAGCGTCTCGGAAAATGACCTTTGAGTGCAATTTCTTCTCTCATATTTACGGAGGAGTCTAAAGCGTTTTAACGGTAATGTGGCGCTAAATGTCATTTTTACGTCAAAGATTTTTTCAACCATTTATTCTATATAACCGGAATAGTAAATTACCATGTTTATATCTCAATCTTCTTTCCATTTAAGATATTATTGAGTAATATTATTGTGAACAGAACAATATATTGAGCAATTTCATTGAGAACAAAACAAGATATTGTGCAATATTTTGAGTACAAAGCAAGATATTGTGAAATATTATTGGGAACAAAACAAGATATTGCGCAATACTATTAGGCACCAAGCAAGATATTCCGCATTATAAAGAACATAAAAAATATATTGCGTAATATTATTGTTCACAAAACAAGATATTGCGCAATATTATTGAGAACAAAATAGAAAACATAAAGATATTACACAGTACAAGATATTACCCAATGTATTTGAGAACAAAATTATATATTGTACAATATTGTTACTTGCGAAACAAATATTTCGCAATATGGTTGAACGCAAAGCGAAATAATTTGCAATATTTTTTTATCACAAAATAAAATATTTTGCAATATTAGTAGGCTCAAAACAAGATATTTTGAAAAATCATTGACCTCACAGGGGCTGCCGCCATATATTATGCAACCAATATTGCTCAATAATATGGAGCGTCTAGGATCTTCTTTAATCTTGAGAACCTATTGCGCAAACGGGACAAAAATGTCTAGTCTAGTTGTGATATTGAGCAATATTACACCGAATCAGTCGATTGAACTATTCCTCTCTAAAGCGCCTTAATACCCAATAGGCAAAAGGAAGAAGAAAAATAATGTTATGGTGAATTTATGGAGACTAACCGTGATCATCAGTCCGACTTTAATTTGAAATGCGCAATATTGCATGGAAATATGTTTCTACGTTGAATAGAAGTTTTAATATAGAGCAATTCTACTACTATCAATACTTGAGAATGGAGCATTTTTATAGATGGAACATTTATATAATTGAACATATAACCGCGAGCATCGGCAGAGTAAATGGTTGCAATTTACTTACATAGTTAAGATAAAAGTAGTACCAAAATTCGTATTAAATGAGTTATGAGATATCACAAAAAGATTTACAGTGGTTGCAAGGAATCAATATATGAATTTAGGTCACAACAATTGTATTTTGAATACTTGAAATATTTCTCGATGATAATCAAATATACTAGATATTGGAACTCAATATATGTATTAAAATATCAATGATTTCATATTCCAGGTTTTAATTAATCCTTTCGTGATTCAATTGAATCATTTGTCATTCGTGATATTATTGAGTAATAACTTGGACAACTTTCGGATTTGCGAATATTTAGTGAACTGAACTATTTTTTGTCTCATAAGATTTTTTTTTGCGTCAGAATTCGTTAAATTACCATATATTACCAAGTTTGGCCAAACACTGAATTTTTAGTGTCACTTTGGTTGGTTACGTATACGTCATGTGACCAAACACTGTAGTGTTACTACTGATTTTGCACCCTATGTACCTACCATGCAGCAGCTAAATGGCAATGTCATGCAGACTAGAGTGCGATGGAAGCAATGTAGGGGCCATACTTTGAAACTATTAAGCCACTTCATTTTCATATTATCACATGGGCTTAGCTTTGTCCCATTGTAGAATTGCTACAGGGGATGTTGGAATCGAGTTCAGGCAACTTTCATTCTAGCCTTGTGCATCATAGAGGAAGGAGTTCCCAACATGAAACTTTGGCATATCTCATTCATCTTCACAGGAAAAGTATACTAAATTTCTAAATCCTTTCTTCGCTTGAAAATCTTATTGAATAAATTTTTCAAGTATGCAATTGGAATATTATAATTGAACTAAACTCCATGAGATCGAAATTGTTGCTTGTGATAAATAATTATCAAAAGCATGCAAACAAAATTTTCAAACATACTCCTGCACTCATGTTTTATCCACCTGCTCTAGCTCGGCCAATTATCCCCAAAAGTCAGCGTGCATGCAGCTGACTTTGAGGAAGCATAAGAAGCACTTAGCAAATTGCTTACCCATGCCACGATTCACATGTCACAGCCTTGCGTGCTTTTCAATGTTTTCTGTACTGCACACACTCAGAAAATTCAATGAGCCATATTGTCCAAATGGTGACACACTTTCTTACCCACAGCATGAGCAATGAACAGGCGTAGCACTGATACGCCTTTTTGCCGGGCCAAACTAGGTCAGGATGACTCACACGAGGGCAAGAAAGCATCGCTTTTAGACCACGCCTCACCCATTTCTCTGCATACTTATTTTTAGCGCATTTTCTCATTTATAAAAAAATGCACTATTGTGCTCGCCATGTCCGTCTGTCCATCTGTCTGTCCATCCGTGACTTCATATTTTCGTCGACGAAAGAATGCGCTCTCTGTCACTCACTGCAGTGAGTACTGAGTTATATTTTTTACTTATTGACGCGTAGCATTTGCAAGGAACTTTCTCTGGGCACACATTACAATTTTTCATCTTCCTGAAATTATATTACCTCGTACACTGCAGCAAGGTGGCTGGGAATCGCTGTGTGGGGCGATAACTTTTTCTGCGATTGTATCAATTCTGGAATTTCACAGCACAATTTTCTCATCCAGTGTTATTTATGGTTTAAAATTGTCTTCAATCCTGAATGCAACTATTGTATACAGTTCCTCGAAGTGATCTTCTAAGCCGTCTGTCTCATTAAAACTTTCGTTTCAAGACATTGATGACAAACTGACTAACCTTCTCGGTTCCTGGTTCAATTAACACCCGGTTGAAATTCGTGATTGACTGAACCAACAACTGCTCAATTATTCTCGAACTATTCCTGATTCTATTTCAGATGTGAGGCAAGAAGTGAGCAACAGCACTCGAAAGTACATGTTGAGACGACCTATAGGGATGACCAGGGCACAGCTAACAAAGAAGATTTGATTCTATGCTCATACGCCTGCTGATTATATTGTGTGGCCCCAGAACATTTTCAACCTTCCCCTGCAGCGAGAGAAATATCTATGAAAATATTTAATTAAGGAGAAGTACAGTAACAAATGACTCAGCTTGAAAGATTCGTAAGAATCATAAGAATTCTTGGGTGCAACAATATTATTTACACAGTTCTTTGATGATTTTTGTGAGATACATCTAGAGATGCTCGGGTTATCAGTACATTCTTTAAGCGTAAGGCAGAATTAATCTATTATTTTATAGTTGAACGTGAGCCAGAAATCTCATAGTCCATTTATCCACGAATCTCTTAGAAAACATTAGAGAATTGATTTTATAATGTTGTTGTGCAAAGGTGCTCGGCAGGCTGGTCACGAGACGCTACTCATCAGCAGGTAACAATGGACACGCTAGCTTATGGCTTCCGATCGCCTGAAAACCTACCAGATCTTGTACGAACTGCAAACTGTACTTGAGCACGCGAGGTCGAATGGGATACTGGTCAGTTGCTTTAGAGTATTTAATTGATTATAATACGATTAAAATTATCGTCTATCAAATGATTCATAGTATGATCTCAGTTTTTTCCGGACGTAAATTCTTGCGTTCATGTAATTTTTCAACTTTAAGGCAGCGTGTATTGAGCTTGGTATCAGAGATATCATAATATTCTATCTGTTGAAGAACACATATTGTCGAAGTGGTTTTGAATTATTTCCATCGTCATATAGTATCTATGCAACCCTACACTTCCTAGAACTACATCCATGGAAAAATTCATTTTAAACCGACTCCGAGATGTCATATCAGTTGCGCCGGGGTTAATTAACGATTAAGCCGAGTTAATTAACGTACCGAGCTGACAGAGGACCTGCGTTAAACTGTTTCGCGAAGTTGAGTTGTCTGGCTAATCTACTCTTTATCACACACAATCTCCTCTTTAACACTGACTTAACCTGTTAGTGAACATGTAAGATTTGAGCAAAATTACCTTTTCCGTTATACCAAAGTAGACTGAATGTCCTTGCAGCTAAACTCTCAAAGGCGCTAGTGTTTCTGAATTTTATTTCTGAGTGTTAAGGATTTGCTAGAGCGATATTTATGTAAAGTCCATTATGTTCGAAGGCTCTCTAAATAGTACTTGTGCACTACTATTTTGTTAGAATTCGTGTATCAAGCATTTTTAATGTTACTTTACCACATGCTCTGTTTAGTATATACAAACTCAGGTTTCATAGATATATTTTTGCATGGAAATAATTTCTCAGGTAACCTTCGCGTTCTCTTGCGGCATGGAACACAGGCTGTAGATGCAGAACTCGCCCCTTGAAGTAGAACGACCATCGAGGTCTGCGTTAACAGAACGCCGCTCGATTAAAATGTGCCTAAAATACAGACCATAAATTCCGAACGATTGCTCTTCAAAATATGTTGCGATATGAATTCCAGGTATTAGTGGTGAAAGCTTAAACAAACACAAGAATCTAGGCCTATACAGTAGAGAATATTGGCCAGAATAATTTTATATAAAATCAGTTCTGAACCAGGGATCAGGCTTTTTAAATCCTGCTTCAACGATAAGACACTGGAATAATCAAGCGTTTGGACACAAGCGAAAATGTTCTAAAATCATAGGTTGAGTGTCGTTTGTAGGTCGGAAATAGTTCAGTGCTGCCCATATCTTCGTGAATTTGTTTGTAAAATCAAATGTAAAACGTCGGCAAGAAATGCAAATAAAACAGGAGCATAGAAATCTATTTAGCTTCGCCACATAAAGTGCCCTGTATCGGTATCGTCCAAATGAGAGGAGGCTCGCCATTCCCCTACAACTGAAAATGAAAACTGAAAAATGGCAGACTTGTAACATAGAAATTTTGATGAAAAAAAAACAAAGATTTCATATAAAAATATATTCTTAAAATTGAAGGAACGAGAATGGTATTTCAAGTTAGAAATAGAATATCACTATACACCATACTATTTGGGTGTTACGAGGTATTCATACAGGAGCTCAAGCTGCTCAGTATCGACCTGCAAGTATTAGCGTAAGCCTTTGCGTGTTCTTATCTATCGCTGTAAGTGACAAAGTTAAGAAGAAAACAGAAAAAAAATCGAGCTCTTCTGTGGCAAGTTGAGTGAAATTCGGTGTCGGGAACACCTCAACTTTTCTGATGAAATTCAAAGACGAAATATTGTGTATTCTTTGCAGTCTGAAGGGCCGGCGAATCCCAAACCTGCGTGGCGTTGGCTCTAAGTTATGCTAAACTTTCTTCATTTATGTCAGGATAAAAACAGGGCAAAAACAATGTTTTTAGAGCCGGAATGGTTCGTGCTTCAAAACCAGCAGTGCATTAAAGACAGATTTGCAATTGAGCTAAAAAACGAACTATAAAGATAGATAAGTAAGCATTCTCAAAATTCAAATAATAAAAGGGCCCTCGAGAAAGATGTTCGTATTTCAAATGGTGAATCCCTGGAATGACCATATGTTATTGATCTCTGCCCGACACAATTCTTTATAGATCACTGCTTTATTCCCAGAGCTTTCAACTGTAATTAAAATCTGGTGCATACACCCGTCTATTCTTCAGTGGAGTATAGGTCGTCCTATGTAGTTGTACCCGTCACAAAAGATATTCGGTGCTGCCGCAGACCAGCGCTGAGCAAACACGTCTAATTCCTGCGCTGCGACAAACGCGCGCGACGAAACTGGAAATTTGGTTCCACGTTTTCCCCTGTGAAATAGTTCGAGAATAATTGTACAGATGTTGGTTCAGTAAATCACAAATTTCATTTTCAGCGATTCAACACCGAAAATTAGCTGATGCTGGAAATTTATTAAATTTCCACCTGCACAAAAAGTCTAAGAGTTTCTTAAGAAACAGTTAATCAGTTTCGATAACAGATTTCCCGGGTAATTTCTTCCATGACCTAACATCATATTTCATCTATTTCAAGAATTTCATTCATTTTCCTCCTGTGCAGAGGTCGGGTCTACAAGTTACGTAGGAAACCGCTGACCCATCTCAAAATTGTGTTTTCCGGTAATTATTTCCATAATACTACACCACATATTACATAACTTGGAAAATTCATTGCTTTCACAATTGTACAATGGCTACATAAATTTCATAGGTGTCATTTCAGCCGTTTCAGACTATGATTGCCCAGTTATTACATCCACGACTCAGCACCGAAAATCATCTAACTCCAGAAAATTATTGAACTCCCAAATGCGCGGTGTTGATGTTAGTTCAGCCGTTTCAAAATTTTGTTTCTGTGATATATTTATTAATTAATAGCTGATCATCATATGCCCTGAGCAATTCATTTACTCTCCAACTGCACAATAATCAAGTTTCATCGGAAACAGTTCATTCTTTTAAAAAGTAGATTTTTCGCCAATAACTTTCATGATTCATAAAGTATAACATTAGTCGAATAATTCATTTTCAAACGGCGCAGTGGCTGCATGAATTGTACATGTTTGCTCAGTCACTTCACAATTGTATTTTTAGAGATAGTTTCACAATTCAGCCCCAAATATCGCCTAAATCAAGAAATATTGATGAGCTGCAATTCGATTGTTTCAATGTTCAAACCTCTTCAGGATGCAAATCAAGAAAATCAGGTAATTTGGTTCACAGTTGTTTCATTCTTGTTGATGTGCATAGTTCACGAGTTTGCAAAAACGTTACATACAAATCTTAGTTGGTTGATTTGACGATCACTGAAAAGGATTATTTTACGCCAGTAAAGTCAGGCACAGTAATTCTTATAAAAAATATTGCAAACACACTAAAAATTTTTGTAGGATATCAGCCATTATAGCAGATACTCCAGAAATTTAGATTCAACAATTTTCGTTTCATACAACATAATTTTTAATCCTCATGAATGAACTTTACATGAAGCAAAGACGATCAGCATGTTTGTTCTGCAGCTTAGATAAGTAAGCAGAGCTTAGTCTCTCACATAATCAAAGACATTGCAATCAAAGCTCAACATAGAAAACACGGGCTTCTTACCTGGAACGCTTCGAGACTTTTGTTGGTTCGAGAACGCAGCTTAGACTGACAGAAATTTCCCTTTATACTTTCTAGATTTAAGCAAACTAAAATTTTTTGGCTGAAATAATTCGCGGAACGCTTTTCCGGAGCGTTGATAATTTTTTCACGGTTGATAATCCTTCATTTCAATGTTTGATTTATTTTAAGGGTGAAAAAATTAATTAATTATTTAACATACATCGAAAACACACATTTGTTGGATACATTCGAAAGTGGTCTCAATTCTAGGACGCACAATGAACTGTGGTAAAAGGAACACGCGCATATATAAAATGACTTCCCCGAACTAGGCGAAATATTTTATTGGCGTTCCATATCTTCATGGATCTGAATTCTCCACGCATCCTCTCCGCACCTCAGTTAATTGCTGCGATATTACAGAGGATCGACAAATTTTCATTGAATTGTCAGCGCCGCAACGACTTGCCTTGATTGACTTTCTACAATACTCTTATTTTTTCCTTCCAACATAACTGACTTTCGAATAATAGTGATCTATGTTGCTTAGCTTTGAATTAAACGCTGCTCTGAAGGTATAAGCTTACTTCAACACTACTTTACAATTTTACATGAACATTTACATTCAATCGTAATAAATTTTTCGATAGAAATGTAGAAATAATGCCTTAAGACGTGTAAATGTAATAACACCACAATTTGTTCAGTATTATAATCGAGCGATTGCAAAAGGAGTTAACTGGGTTCCCATTAA
Organism: Hyalella azteca; assembly: GCF_000764305.2. Lineage (NCBI taxonomy): Eukaryota > Metazoa > Arthropoda > Malacostraca > Amphipoda > Hyalellidae > Hyalella > Hyalella azteca. The sequence goes on along the minus strand of NW_025944119.1, from coordinate 44,728 downwards.
CCATAATATATTGCATGTCATGAACCATTACATATGTAGACATAGCTGCAGTGAGACTCTTCGAGGCAATACTTGCCTGATATTGTTAATTAAAATGGTCGGCTTCGATGAGCATTTATATGCTGTTGAGCCGCAAGGCTACTCATAAATCAATTCAGATCCTTGGCTGTAAAAAAATTGCATCAAAATTCTTATAAACTCGACTTATCACGCAAACATGTGCAAGCAGCATACTAATAGAAGAAAGGAAATAATAATGAACATTAAAACGTCCACAAATTACACCCTAGCTCATTACGTGCTGCGCCGTCTAACTGCACATTTAGCGGCCGCAGCATGTACAAGTGCAGTTGGATGTTCAGCCAACACCGGCCGGCCTTTGGCCAAGAATTGACTTCCAAAAGAAACATCAAAATATTTTTCATTTCGATCTCAGAATTTGTCCTGAACTAGACGCCAGCATCGCCCGGCCAGCGCAGGCCAGCGGGTTCAGAGTGACCTTTAAAGCTTAATAGAATTTCTAGCCGTTAATTAAAGGCTTTTTAGTTAGGCTGAGTACTTTACCAGGTCCTTGAAAATTGAAGTTCTAGTACGGTGATGGAGCTTGTACTTCTACAAGGCTATTACTGATAAGACCAGCTACAACACATTATGAAGAAATTACAATAGACACGAAACTTCAAGAGCATCAATTCGATGCGATTTCACAATTTGTAAATTTTTATAACTACCGCACCCCCATCGCTTATACGAAAAATTTCCACATCATTAGTAAATAATAAAATCATGACTGACGTAGTTGATGCAACCCAAGCTTACCATGTATTGAATTTCACGCACATCTTTAAAGGAGCAACACTGACGCTCTTGCAAAGTTTCGTCTCAACACTCCATTAGGCAAACCAGTTTCGCTTGCACTGATTCCCTGATTTTTAAATTTGATCAACAGTCTGCCACAGTAGGCGTGAATGAGATACAGTACACCAATGAATGTGTTTGAACTAAGTAGAACATTTAAATACAAATAGCATCGTCACTGCAGCGAACGTTTCCTCTTAAATAGAGCTAGCTGTGCTTTTTATTTTATAATTTCACTGCCATTATTTATTTTGTCTCAAATATAACACCAAAGTTCTTTCTTTCATATTATGATAAAAATTGGAAGGGAGATAGATGGAAATCGAAGATAGGAAAAACATCAATCTCTGATCACAATTCGCGGGAAGCTCCGCATTGGGGCGTGGTGAGAATGCATCCGGAGCGCTCGACTCCGGACGAGAAAAAAGTCTAATAAAGCCTGGCATTAGACGTTGCATTTGGCCTTAGATCCTGAGCGGCCCCTAGAAGCCGCAAGATAGTGAGTTTCTTTTTCTTCTTATGGAGCTAACGGGTTTGGATGAGACAAGGGATTAGGAGGAAAGATTTCCTGACAACGTGAAGGCTTCGCTGCTAATGGATGGAGGCAACTGACAAAAAAGGAGAAGTATAGAGTAGCGTAAATTTGAAAAATATAACTCAGTACTCACTGCAGTGAGTGACAGAGAGCGCATTTTCTCGTCGACGAAAACTTGAGGTCACGGACAGACGGACGGACAGACAGACAAACGGACATGGCAAGCACAATAGTGAATTTTTTCCATAAATGAGAAAATACGCTAAAAATAACATTTTGCTGAACATATTCAATAAATATTGTTACCGAGTGATTAATATCATAATTAATTACAAATTCTTGGAAATGTAATTCAAATGTTAGTTTAAAAGACTCTTTGGATGTCGAAGAAGAAAAATGTACCAATTCTTCAAGTTTGCTTCATGGCATGGAAGAAAATGCTGACTCGCTTTCAGTGTCACTTTTCTTCCAGCGCAAGTGAGTGACAAACCTGAGCAGTCAGACGAAGCTTCAAAAGATCTGTATCTAAAATTTATAGTGTCCAGGACAAAGGTAAGTGGATCGGGGGAAGTTTACTGGCCAAGTCGTCTGAAACTAAAGCCGTCGTAGGATCCAAGATTTCGGTGGGACACGAACGTCGGTCAATCTCTATCCGCAATCCTCGGGAGCCTGAACATCAATCCCACCGCAGATTGTCTCTGCACTAAGAGCACCTGCTTCAATCACTGCTCCAGAATCCAATTAAGCCTTCAAATGCTCATGGAATCCTGTGTAACAAACCAAAAATGAATTTTGGTTCAGGGACCTTTTTTACAATTGTTCGTTGTTCTTCTTTAATTGAAATTTTGCTTTCTTCATCGATCAAAGAGTGGACTCGCCATTGAATTTTGCTCAACCATTAAACACGTTGTCATAATGTCAGGAATGCTGCATGTCGTATGTAGCTGGGATTCCAATGCTATAAATAAAATCACATTATATTGAAAACAGTCCAAATGAATAGCTTGCAACAGGAAATTAGAGTTGCGACAAAATCAACGGGTGTGAGAAGCGATTATTATGCTGATAAACCAAAATATATTTTGTTATTATCAGCCAGCATGTACGAAGATGACGAACTCTTGTAGGAGAAATTATTTACTCAAGTTTCTGACTCTTTCGTTCAAATCAAGTGCAAATATTTTCAGCAGCCATAGAAGAAATATCTTATTTTGTGTATGCAAAAAAAAAGAAGTTTCAAGATCACACTATGATCAATTTTTGTGTTGATTGCCAATAGAAACAGTCAGGGATTTCGTAGTTTTTATTGCATTGAACGCAAGTCACGATGATTTAATCCACAAATAAAGGAAAAAGAAGATCACTTGACAGTTATTGCTGTATTATATAACCCTAAATTTTTCCTGAAGAGATCCCTCATTTTGTTTATTATAAATTTCGTGGGAGTCATTCATATTCTCCAGCGAGAGATTATCAATTATTGCACGGTTGTATTTTTGTAAATTTGCTTCGATGGCTTGCAGCCACAAATTTTAATTAATCCGCACATTTTGAGGGATTGATTGCTTAAATTCTTAATTTATATTAGCATATACCAAGAAATTTCCAATGAATATGCACATAAGAGAATATGCACAATCAATTGATAAAAGAATATGCACAATCAATTGAGTGTCCTTCAATTTGCTTCATTGAGCTGGAAGACGGAGACAAAAATTTTAACCTTCTTGTGTATTTACGCAAATAGAGCGTCCCTTAATTTCTGAAGTGTCCCTAAATTTCGCAGAATTATGATTTTGCGGTGACTGCCACGACACAATTAAAAACAGCGTCGCAAATCACTTCTCGATAAATTGTCTTTAACAAAGTTGCAGACCAAGCAAGTGCTCAAAACCTTGTGGTTGAATTAAAGGCGTTGTACTGCCGTTAGCTGAAGACGTACGTTGCTCAGCTGTCATTTCATGATTGTCGTTAAATAGGGTAGGAATAAATTTTAATTTAAGTTCTTTGCGGAGAGCATACGGGGACGGACCTTTTTCCGTCCCAGCCTTTGTTTGGGACGGACTGGAGAATAGAGTTCTGTTATTATTCAAGAAGAATAATTTGTTCGGGCAGTGAAAGAAACGAAATTTAAAATAAATGTTATGAACTTTATTCCTCAAAATTAGTGTGAGTTCAGTGCAATAACTTTCATTGTTATACAAAATCATCTAAATTTTTATGCCTAGAAAATAATTTAACAAAAATGAATTCATCGTCAATAAGATATAATTGAAATTCGATTTTCAGCTCCCGTAATGAAATAAGTCTCTTAACATCGATTTACATGTAGATTTTGTGCTGTATAAAGTTAAACAAATTTATGGAAGAAGCGCGTAAGCAACAAAAAACTACGGATCTGTCCCTCGCATTATGTGGTTTTCACTACACCTCGCTTTCCTCTTTCCATCACGCGTGCACTCTAAATCTTCTCGACTGGCGGTCGAGATCGCCACTTATTCCTCCGTAAAGAGTGTTACGCCGAGAAAGAATTTTTCTGGCATAATCAAGGAGTTTCAGGGGCGGTGTGAATGACTGATAGATCGAGTTTGAATAGCTTCTTGAGCAGGCGCTACTGGAAGCCCATCAGATATAAAATGACGCTATAGAGGCCGGATGGCCAAAGGGATGCATTTCATCCGAACTTTTATGAATATTGAATACTGAAACTTGTGATACATAAGAAAAACACTATGTTAAAATATGTTGATGAGTGTTCTATGACCTGCACATGTGAAAATTGTTTTTCATTGCCGCCCATTACATTTCGAAACCGTGGCACTAAAATAAAAGCTTCGAAATTGCGATTCAATATCATTCAAGACTCAGTGTAAACCTGACAATTACCAATAATGGGCTTAAATGTTGTCTATGCCTAAGGAGCAGTTATAAATGCAACAACGACCACCATTACTGCAGTTGCTGCGCTTTTCATTTTTTCATTGTTCATGCATTGTTTGTCTTTAGTTTCAAGATCATTCTAATAATTTTCGTGAAATTTACCGACCGCGAGGTATGAGGGAGATTAGTACGGTTGAAACTGAGCAATGTTCCAAATGACTATTTTTAACGAATTCATTCTGTCTACAAATTATGAAAATCCAAAAATCTACAAAAATCTACGTACTAAAGACCCAACATTTAAGTATCGCACGGTTAGTAGGATTTGAGATTAGAGCAATAAGTGTTGCGAAGATAAAATTTTCGTATGAAAATGAGCAGCGATTCCAAGATTTAGAACTCTGAGGCACCACTGCATGGCTGAGCATAAAATACAAAAACCGCTCTCGAAGAAAAACCTCACAGTGTACAGCGCTTACGGGAAACATCAAACGGGGAAGATAAGCTAGTAGAACTCCAAAACGATAGATCTAGAAACTTTGTGTGTCAAGTCTCTTGCAGAAGTTACGTTACGTCATCACTGATATCAATTGTGAAGTTAGTCAATTAAAACAAACATGCAGTTGATTACGAACAATTATAATTTTAAATCGGACTGCTGTTTGGAAATAATTTTGCGACCTTTGAGGTTATTTAGAATAGGTAAAGCGATAAGGTATCTCAGATTAGGTTAGGCCAGAGTAGGCAAGTTCAGATGCGGTTATGCTCATGCTTACCATGAGCGTACTTATGGCTATATACTTTATGGCCATATATAATTTATGGCTATATACTTAATGTGGTTTGGTTTTGAGCATTGCGACACTGGTCTGGCATAAAGGGTTACAGCATATTCTTTGGGTTGTAACTTCGAGGGTGCGCGTAGCCTCGGCTAATGATTATATCATTTATTATAGGGCTAATTTAAGAGTTAAATTTGTGACCCAAGGCTGCACCCCACAACGGGTATATGATGAGAGTCGATGCTGATTGCACCCAATTGTAACAGAAAATGAGAAAATGCAAAGAACAATAGGCCTCCTCAGTCAACACAGTAAAGGAATTTATTCAGCGCAACTGCAACGGCTGCTAACCCAAAATAAAAAAGTTTAAAATGTTAGGTATTAATGTAATGGTATTTTCCATGCTGTCTATACATTGAGGGATGATCAGCGGGTGTGCGCCCTTTCTTGTTCTATGTTACGTTTTTCAAGGTGATTACCCCTCTCACCCAAACGGCATCACTCCTTAGGATTGATTATGTGTAACTTGGCTTGTCGAGACTGACGGGAAAGATTAAAGTCTCCACAAATTCTGAACAAATATCAACACAATAGAAATTCAGTATGAATAGGCGGTACATCGCAGAAAAATAATATAAATACAAACAACAGAATGATGCAGAATAAATAGTATACGATCAAAATTCGAAGTATTAACTCTGGCGAAAATCGGTAATGTAGCCGGAGTTGCTGAGAGCAGCAAGATTGGAGCAGGCAGTGAGTTGGGGTTCGGAAGCCCAAGCAAGCGCTACAGTTTTGCAAACACTAAAAGTGGTGACTAGCCAAATTTGGCTAGTCACTGACAAATTTTTCAACACTGACACTACTAACTATTATTGCACACCAAAAATACCGACCAGTTCCATAAAAAATGATAATATATTAATTATATACATAGTAATGAATTATAAATTATAATTATATATAATAGAAACAAAATATAATTTTGTGTATATAGAAAAAAATTAATATATAAACGCAAGAAAAATATAATAAATAGGCAAATAATACAAACACTGAATAGATACGCAAAATTTTAGAGGGTAGGTACATACCAAAAATTTAACATATGCACTTGATAGGCAATTAGAATAGGCACGCGTTGGAAATGCAGAAAAATTAGCAAACATTGCAAATCCATAAAAAATAGGCACACAATAAGAATGCAGAATAAATAAAATATGCACACGCATATTTTTAGGATAACTATGCACATATTTCAATTTCAGAAAATAATGTACTCACTATTTAAAATAAGAAAAAAATATGCACAAAATTACAAAGAAGATCAAATAAATATACATATACATAAATATACATAGTAAATAAATATATAGTGGTTTCAGCGTTTATTAGGCCGTATGCCTGTCGCTGATTCTTAACATTTCAGAACATCCATAGCATGTTGCGGGCTTGAACTCACAATTCACTGCTTCAAATTTTCGTTGCTTAACCGTCCGGCCTCCTCGCCGATTCTGAGTTCTGACCAGAAACTGGCACACAGAGCTGGGATCAAACCCGTACCTCTCTGCTCCAAGCTTGGCCCAGTGGTTGCAAGAGTACCATGATAGGCGCAGAGAGGCGCGGGTTCGATCCCAGCTCTGTGAGTCAGTTTCTGGTCAAAATCGGCGAGGAGGCCGGAGGGTTAATCACAGCAGAATTGTAACAGTGAGTTCGAGACTGCAAAATGCTGTGAATGTTCTGCGATGTTAAGAATCGGCAACAAGCCTACGGCCTACTAAACGCCGAAACTGCTATTTTTATTAATAAATAAAACGCTTAATATAAGCGCGCTGCGCGCAAGAGTGAAGCAATGACGTGTCTATCTACCCTAGGTGATTAAGGCTGTTGCTTACGTTAATCGCTTACACACGGTTGGTAGGAGAGGTCTTAATTCGCAGGTGATGTTACACATTGACATGGTGATGTTGCGCTTGAGCCTCTGGATTGCCATAAAACCTACTACAAATTTATGCTTCTAAAACCTCCTTGCCTCATTGTAACCCCCATGTTAGTAAATAAAGGTGAGTGGGTAACGTAAGTTACGTAACCCCCATGTTAGTAAGTCGCGAAAAAAATCGTTTTTTTTTGCCGACCGCCAAAAATGGATTTCAGATTCGTAATCTACACCCCAAAAAACATATAATTAAAAAAAAACACCCTTTTTTTTGGATGTAGTTAATCTGCAATAATACCGTAAATGTTTCCATTGATCCATTCTATGGTAGTTGGTGTCATGATGAGAACTTCAATTCGTGCGGGACCTTCAGATCGTGCCGTGCTTAGCGTGCTTGTGCAACGTAACCTGACATTTCAAGTGCAGCCTGAATCCAACCCGTCTCATTAGCATTATGCTCTGGCGCCTGGCCTCTGAATTCAATCATTGCCTCGTCAATGACACGATCAGGACCGGTTCGTAGATTGTAGCCTCCTTATTCCTTAAACCTTGTTAACTTGTTATGATCATCAATACAGATGCAACCAACTTCCAAGATCTAATAGGTACCTAGACTAATTTAGTAATTATCACTATCAGAATGATAAGATGTACCTAAGTCTAAGAGGCTAGGTATCAAGTATCATCATATTCATATCAACAACTGACAACAAGAACAAGGTGTCTAAATGTCTAACTTTGTGCAGCTGTGTCTGCTGAGAAATTATTCTAGCATTATTTTTGGAATGGATACATGTGTCATCTTGATCAAAAATGATCTCTGGCTGCACTTAGTTATCTTAGTAGCAGGTTTTCATCAATCATGTTGAGCAATGGCCAATGAGCAGACTAGCAGTGAACTCTGCTTTGTAGTGTCAACTTGTCAGATGTTATTTCATTTAACTTTAGTTCATTCTCCTCAATTATTAATAACAAAATAATACTTATTATCAGTAATTTTTTTTTCAGTATTATCCATTTTTTTGAACATCTGTTGGTTCAAGGTTGGAAGTTAGGGTAAACGCGGTATTGGCAAAGCAGAGAGTTTTTTAGACTCTCCCTCAAGTTCATTTTTGAATTTTGAGTCCTACAAGTAGACCAGTAAAGTATCCTGGATACCGTAAAATGGGGTAACTTAGACCGGCGGGGTAACTTAGACCACTTTTCGTTTTTTTAACAAAAACCCCCACAACTCAAAAACTATTTGACATAGAAAAATTTTGTCAAAGGGCATTAAAGGCCTAATACTGAGGCTACATAACACAATAGAAAGATTTGAAAAGTTTGCATATCTAATAGGTTAAAAAATTAAAAATGTGACCCA
>NW_025944119.1:35240-35981 GCF_000764305.2 Hyalella azteca | reverse complement strand
TGACGGAATATAGGGATTTGGTAGGTTTCCATTCTAAAGGCTTTTTAATAAATATGGCAACATTTTGTGACGTTTCATCATTGCTGACGCGTAGTGAAGTGTTTTGAGAGTCACGTGAAGGCAACAGAACTTACGTAACGCATACGTTTTTTTTTATAGTTTTTCATTTCTCGATGCGTACTTAATGTGTCGGAATATACCGCGTTTACCCTACTCAATTTAGGAACATTCAACTTTTCAAGTGAAAGTGATATATATATTATATATAGCATTGAAAGAGTGGGAATGAATATTCTCAAATTATTAAACAAAGCCTTTCAATTTTTTAACTTGAATTTTTAGATTTGATTGGAATGCTGGGCCGCTGGGCGCTGGCCTTAGTCTTAGTGGCCTACCAGGCCTAGCCTTAAGCCTAGTGCTAGTGGATGATGGATCAAATGTAATATATGAACCTGAACCACCATTTCTAGATCTAGAATTCCATCCTACTTTGAAACCACAAGTCACAAGACAAGATTTCATTCATTTTCATAAGTATGAAAATTACAATCTGATTGTAATTGTTTGGACTTTGGGCAATGGGCAGCACTGCAGCAGGCAGACGGCAGTAGGGTAAACGTGGTATATTCCGACATCGTAGGTAATTCCGTCACTTCTCTAGTTTTTCCTTTATATTAAGCTTTGTTTTAGTTCCATGCGTTCATTGATGGTTGAAATGGTGACGTCATACATTTGCGTGTC
>NW_025944119.1:14353-34159 GCF_000764305.2 Hyalella azteca | reverse complement strand
AAGCTAAATATTGACCATTTAACTGGCTTCAATATACAAAAACACTTCAGGAATGCAGATCTTCTAAACATTGAAGAGTCACATAACAGATAGGTAGCTGATAGCACAGTGCACAGCACTATCAATAGATCCACTAGTTTTATGTCCTAAAAATCTATCAGACTCTACCCTTTATACACACCGACTAGTAGTGACTGTAGCTGATAGCACTGTGCACAGCACTATCAATAGATCTACAAGTTTTATGTCCTATAAATCTACCAGACTCTACCTTCTATACCGTAAAATGGGGTAACTTAGACCACTTTTTTTTTAAATAATGCCATTTTTTTACTAACTAAATTAAAGTTGAATTGAAACATGCAAAATACAGGTCTATACTCTAGCTTTGCTCACCATAAATTGCTGGCTCCTGCCTCTCATAGTCTTTATGTAATTTCAAAAAAAGTGATGGTCTTTGTTACCCCAGCTCTTGGGGTAACTTAGACCTGTCTCTTATACACATCTAGATGTGTATAAGAGACAGGATGTGGACAACGCTGTGCCAGGCCCTTCGAAGGACCCTTCGTTCTCCCCGACCGGAGCCTCTTGCTCAAGAGGCTTCGACGAGACCAGAGTGCACAACGAAGGCGACTTCGCTGTCGACGAGCGCGCCTCTTTCCTCAATCACGTGCCTCATGATATTTTAGGTGAGAAATTTCGATTTTTCTATTATTATTGCCATGTATTTATTGTGTATTATGATGCTATGATATCTTTGATTGTTTATTACTGTTGCTGCATGGATGCCAGGGTCTCTACTATTTTAATCATGGAATGGAGTAAGTGAATGGTTGTTTTTTATTCCAGGTTTGAGTGACTATTCCCACGGAGAGCTGGACGTCCTGGCTCAGGTGTTGGCCCAGAGTCAGGAGGAATACCTCAACAGTCTCAAGAAGGAAGCTGACAACAAAAGGTCATCAAACTCGCCTCCTCTTTCATTTGATTCTCAGGCAGAAATGTCTCATTCATTCTGTCTCAGCTCGTTAATGCGCTCCTCACCATCGCCCTGAATGTGTGTCTCAGCGTGTCTCCGTACTCGGTTCCCTGGGGCGTTGGGTCTCGGTCATTGCATGCCTCTAACCATACGTGAAAAATTACCTGTTTGACAACCTGTCTCTTATACACATCTAGATGTGTATAAGAGACAGCTGATACTTAATGTACAATCTTCCTCAAGACTCTCCCTCAAGTTCATTTTTGAGTCCTATTAGTAGATCAGGTAAGTATCCTGGATACCAGCATAATCTGCCAGGGTGCCAAATTATATGCCAGGGTGCCAAATTATATGCCAGGGTGCCAAATTATATGCCAGGGTGAATATTGCAAGATCTTGGGTAACGCATCAGCAGCAAAAGTTACGCCTTCAGAAGATCTTGCTAAAACATTTGAATTGAAATTATTTCATTTCAGATATTCACCAGTCTTTGGCCAACTATTTAGCAAAGAGTTGAAAATCTGGAAGACTGCAAGCACACATAGTAAGGTTTTTGGTTTGTTGGATGGATCAGGATGCAGTGAAGATTGTCTGAAAATCAGTTGCAATGAGTGTAAGTGTTGCAGTGTGTGGAGAGTAAGGGATACACTATCAAAGTGGTTAGCAGCATTTTCTTATTAAAATTACTTGGCAACGCATCTTGAAAATGGCTGGCTACATTTTGGGCTGAAAATCCATATCTTGGCATTTGGCAAGGTGGCAACGCAGCTTGCAAACTCTGCACCCTGGATTATATGCAGCATAATAAGGCAGCATTATCATACATAAGAAATTAGCTTAAATCTTGGGTAAATGAGGATATTGAATATGAACAGATTCTAAAAAATTTGTGGTTTGTTACTATGCTTGTGATGTGTGAGTTGTGACTGTATTCACTATCTTTGCTGGCTTTCTTTGGATACATATATATGGCTTCGAAAAAAAGTATCACTGTTGAACTGTTTTTGTTATGTTTAGCACAAATTTGAAATACAGTAAAAATGGAATAAATTCATGAAAGAAAATTTTGCTGCTGCAAAACTCCATTGTTCATCTTAAAAAAACATGCATAGAATATATCTAGCTTTCCAGCCACAACTAGATTTTCCCTGCCATTTTCAAAATCACTAGTTAGCATTTTGCCCCTAGATGAATTACCTCCTATTTTATTTTTTATAAGAGTGCACAACTGGGCTGCAAAATTCCATATGTATTTAGAATTTGGCACAATGGAGCTGCAAGCCTTCATCAGTATTAAGTAGGAGATTTTAATTTGATTGTAAATTATATACATGTTTTTTACACTTGCAACCCATTCTGTAACATTATGCAGAGTTTTTCAAAAGTCACGTGCAAAACTTGTTTATGATCAATTTCCAAAAATTGCAACCAAAAATTTGCCCATTTCTTGTTTTTATGAATTAATTAAGCAACCCATATAAATGAGCAAAGTGTGATTCAGTGGTGGGCACAGTTCCGCTAATCCGCTAACCGCTAATTAGTGAAGCTAACTTTTTCCTTATCGGATTAGCTGTTCAGCTAACTTTGAAAACCTTTAGCGGACCAATTAGCATCCGCTAACTGGCAGTCCGCTAAAAATGTTTTAAAATCTCTGATTTAATGCTAAGTATTGTAAGCCGTGTGCCACGCCCACACTGACGGCTGACTACGTCATCAAAATATTCGTCAGCCAATCACGTCTTGTGTTACTGGCAGTAACACAAGACGTCCTATACTGCAGTCCTCTGGTGGACGTAATGCTGGCAGGCATCACGAAAAGGTTTGGGTCCCTCCTAGAAAACAAGGAGTGCCAGCTGGCAGCGGCCTTCCACCCTAAGTTTCGCCTGTTCTGGCTGGAAAAGCATAATCACAGCCATCTCAGCAGGGTACAGAAGGCCATGGAGACCGCCGTGGAGACAGCCCTGAGGGAGACCGTTGAGGAGGGCAGCAGCACCACCAGCAATGACGAGGATGGGGAAGATGACTTATTCAGCAGCATTACTCAGCCCATGGAGTGCAGGAGGAGCCACGTGTCACTGAAGTCCAAGGCACAGAATTTGGTGAAGACCTGGCTGGAAAGCAGCTCGAAGGAGGAATTGACTGACGTTGCCTTCTTGGGCGAGCAGGTTTTGATGAACCTTTTCGTTAAGTACAACACAGCCATCCCATCCAGTGCTGCAGTTGAGTGCCTGTTTTCCTTAGGCTAGGACATCTTGAGTGCCAAAAGAGCCACCCTGTCAGATGCCAACTTTGAGAGGCTGATGTTCATGAAGGGCAACAATCATCACCTCGAGGAGATGAAGGCGAAGGGCAAGCTAGAGTAAAAGGAGTGTGTAACCCTGGTGTAACCTTAATATTTCTTATTCGTTTAATAAACTGTATGTTGAATGTCAACTACTGCCTAATTTCATTTGTTCATTTAATTATTTATGTTACGTACATCTTGATCATCATCTGATCATGGCATGCTACATCTTTGCTGTTGCAGTAAAAAATGGGGGGCCACCCCTGGGTTTTACCCCGCGTCTTTCGCGTATTGATACTTGTATCTTTGCAACTTTATACTTAGTACCGGCGAAACGTAGACGGAGGTAAAATGTTTACTTTTTTCCTCATAACTCGGCAACCCCTGCTCCGATTCAGTTCAAACTTTTTCCACTGCCTGCCCAATCGTTTTTGCCAACTTTTCATGTAGGTCTCGATCCGAAAAAATTTTTTTTTCATATTAAAAATGTCTTTTCAGTTAGCGGATTAGCGGTTATCGAAGCTAACTTTTAGGTTAGCTGTGCCCACCACTGGTGTGATTTATAAAAACAGTGAAATGTACCACAACTTTCTGACAAGCATGGGTATTGTTAAGTCATTCACAGGGGCTTTTGCCACCTGTGATGAGTGATTTTCCAGAATTGTTTTCAACCAGTGTGATATTAGGAGCTAAGTATACCCATGATTTTGGGATTCTAGCTAGTTGCTGCAAAAAATTCTCAAAATTGAGCTGCCTACTATTTCCCTCTTCTTGACAAAAACTCCACAATAACTGGGAGAGCATTTTCAATTTTAATTGCCTCCTTTATCAGTTGACCAGCTACATCTTCAGTTCATTGCCAGCTCCATCAGCTGGAAAAATGCAATGATACAGTTGTAGGTATATAGTACATGCAGATAAAGGTGACAAGGATACATGAACACCACAATTTAGGTTTCTGTGTCATACATTTTCTTTTAACATTCGTGTGTAATTCTGAAGCTTGACAGATGGTTATGTTATAGATGGAATGATGGGCAAAGCAAATGATTGGTGATTGGTGTGGGCATGGTAACTCACCTGCAGTAAAAAAGCCAATGCACATGATGAACTGTTTGGGGTAACTTTAAGTCTCAAATATGGAGATGTTCTGGCTAAAACGTTAACAGTTAGCTGAGTGCATTTAGGAATCAATTAAAATGATCTTAAAATCATGATGAATCAAAATTTTGCTCCAAGAATCTTTGCTGTGATTTCCTTCCTTTTATGCAAGGCCTGTGAGAAAATGCTATATTTTCTCAAATATCAGCATTGTATAAAATTTTCCAGCTAATTTGGATGTTTGAGTTATATTTCTAATTTTTTGAGCAATTTTTGTTTCAAAACTAAAGTATGCACACTTACTTGTAGGAGTCAGAAGACCATAAAATTAAAATTCATCATGAGTGTATTTTTCTCCATTTTGCGGAACTGTTCCCATAGCCATGGCATAAATGCCATTCATGCCTCTAAACTCAGCATGTATTGTGGCAAAAGTCTGCCCCTATGGACTGCAGTTGCATCTCTACACCCATCTTTTCTCAGGTATTGCTTCTTCATAGTCTACCATCCTGCTATTTGTACCTATATCACTTACACTTGAATCCATTGGCTCTTATGCCTCTAAATGAATATAATTTTTTTAGCTTACATATAGAGAGCTTTTACTTGATATTTGAGAGGAAGTTATGTTATGATATTCTAAGAGGCTGGTCAGTATTTTATACAAAAACTGATGCAAGTAAAAACATGTTCCATGTCTAATTCATCATAATTAGTACAGTGTGCAGCATCTAATAAGTTAGTACATAGTATAATTATAATAAAGAAGTCAGTACATCATAATTAGTATAGTGTTTTAGTTGAGGCCCTTTCATAAATCTTCATAGTACTGTTTTTAAATCAACATCTAGTGTGTTTAATAGATGACTAGGTAAATATATTTCTATGTTCAAAGCTTTTATTGCAAAAGTTCTCTGTTTAATGATAAATAAAAAGTATCTATTCTTATGTTCTCTTATCTCCCAACAGCAAGAGGCCTTCAATTCAGCCTTGCTGTGCCATGAGCTCCATTGTGTTACCCCCAGCCAAGCTGGGCAAGGCAGCGTCTTCAGATGAACAGTTGGAATTTGTATCTCTTTTTCCGGATGTTGTAAGGGACCTCTCTACAGATCCTGAATATGATGACATTCCTGAAGCTCTGAAATGGTTTTCTAGAGTAAGAGTCTTTATGTTTTAGGACTGTTGTATACACTCATTTTTATTATGTGTTTAAAATTAGCTTATCTTTTATGATTCTAAACTGATTTATCTGATCTTTAACCACCAGATAAATATCTGATCTTTAACCAGATATCACAGTTTACTACTGTATTCCTGAAACACTCATAAGCATTTCTTTTTAAAGGTTAAACATTATTAATTGATGCCATGGGTACCATTATACATCAATCTTTCATTTCTTGCTGTAGTGAGAAATTTTTAGTTGTATAATTTTTTTCTCAAATTAGGAAGTTTACAAAATAAAATGTCAATTTTATTTAAATTTACAAAGTAGGCACGAAAATCATACAAGTCCCTAATTTATTAAGTTGTCAGTTAAAAATATGCTCAATTTTAAGATGAATATAATTTATATTTAGGTGCTCCAGTACAATGTGCGGGGTGGGAAAATGAATCGTGGGCTTGCTGTTGGCATGTCCTACAAACTCCTGGCAGAGCCAAGCACCATCACACCAGGCACCATCAGACAAGCTCATATCCTAGGCTGGTGCATTGAACTGGTGCGTGTCTGCGCTTTGTTATTCTTGTAGTTATCATGTGTGTGCTTGTGAGCATTTATATATCCATAAAGCTTGGCTTTGGTTAGATATTTCAAGCTGACAATAATTTTCAACTTCTTGTTTCAAGTATTTATACATGGAGTGAGTAATTTGTAGTACCGTAAGACTGGTATATTATATATTTCAATAGCAAGTAATTTTAAATATTTTAAATAAGGTCACTTCCACAGTTCTTCCATCAAGTATAAAAATAAAATCTATAAAAGTATCAGCCGTAGATATATATAGCTTTACATCTTTGATTAACCCTTGTTTGCAGCTTCAGAGTTACTTCTTGGTAGCGGACGACATTATAGACAACAGTCCCTTACGAAGAGGCCGACCTGCATGGCATGTCAAAGATAATCGCGGTCTTGCTGCTTTCAATGATGCCATTCTCCTCGAGGCTGGAATCTATAAGATACTCAAGAAACACTTCCAGAATGAGCCATACTATACACGTATTCTTGAGCTCTTCCATTCGGTAAGTAGAACGTCATAATAAATACTACGTGAAACCCTTCAAGCCACAACTAGTAGGTATGTTGTAATATGTAATTGACCTCTTCTAATTGGAATTTGGAAGTTGTAATGTATATACGTACTTAACATCTTCCAATCCGAAAGTTGTTTGTTATTAAATATAATTGACTTCTTCCATTCGGTAATTAGAATGTTGTTATATATGCTTGGCATCTTTATATCGGTATTCAGATTGTTGCAAAATAATCTCGGCCAATCGTACTTAATAAACCACTTCTTCTTTTGGCCACTAAAGCATTTTCTAATCCCAATCTGTCAATAGAACGTACTATTGACAGAATAGAACTGACCGTCTCTTATTTGTGATCAGGTTTGCAGCCATTTTCAATTTGATGAAATACTGTGCAAATTCTAACAATCAGATACTAATATTTTTTTTTGTGAGACGGTGTTATTCGAGTTTCTTAATTAGCTAAAAAAATATTCTTTATTTGTACCTGTTATTATGAATTGATTCAGCCGTTATGCAAAGGTTTCTGCTCTGTGTAGAAAATTCTTTGTCCCTTTCAAACAAAATTTGTATGGCAAATTAAGGATCATTTTGATGGAATCACCACATCATCAGTCCATAATTTGTGCTATTGAAGACGAGGTACTGCAAAGACTTGTTTGTTCATCATGCCGGACTGTGGTTATAAAGTTTTGTTTCCTGTGCAGGTGACTCTTAAGACATCCCTAGGCCAAACTTTAGACCTGCAATCCAATCCAGGCGGCAAGCCTCAGCTGGATCAGTTCACCATGGATCGCTACAATGCCATCGTGCGCTACAAGACTGGCTTTTACAGCTTCTATCTACCTGTAGCACTCGCCATGTATATGGTAAGAGACTGAGTTAATAGCTACTTTTATCATTTCGTTCAACCACATTGAAGTTTTTAATTTTCAGAGATGAATTCCTTAGTTATTGAAAATTTAAAATTTACGGATATTAATTCCTCAGTATTAATTTTGGAAAGAAGATTCATGATTAAATATTCAAAACTTCTACATTCTGATTATTTTTGTTGATGAAAAAATTGTCGATATACCGTTTATAATAGAATGATTTAGTTTAGGTAGACTCAGAGCAGCTCTAGCTTCTGATGAGATTTCTTTGAGACGTAATTGCATAGATCTCGTTAAAGCTATTGATATTGTCTTGCTTGTATGATTGTATCTGCAAGCATCAACCGGTTCTCACACGCTTAGCTCATGTGTTTGCTGCTGCAGCTTAGTGAACTTGTATTCTTCAGCCTCAATTTTGAGTTAGGCTTGTTTTCCAAGTTATGTTTTCTTCTGTTTATTATTTTCAGATACATGTTTCGTTGAATGTTATTATGCTGAAACTAAGGAACTGAAGTTGTTGGCTTATGAACTTTTGAAGTGTTTGCTCTTTGTTACTTCTCACAATTTTTAGTCACGAGCATCACATCGCCTGTTATTTTTCTCTCGACAAAATTGTGTCGCCACATTCTGTTCCACCAATCATTTTTATTGGATTTCATTTCGTCGCTGATCTTTATTCAACTGATCAATTCTGGCGTGCGTTAAATGCTGTAAGTTCTTTAAGTCAGCGCTGCTGCCATGTCAGATTATTTTGGATTTAACTCCTGGCGTTTGTTCCAGGCTGGCATTTCAGACAGTGATCATGTTCGTGTGGTAAGATTTCTTGTGTTCACCTTATGTTCAAATTATATTCATGTTTTTTCTACGATTTGTGGTAATTTTCTTTTCTTGCTATATCTTTTGCACAACTTTTACGACTTTTGTCTCGATGTTGAAACTTGATGTATTATGACCTCCTAAAAGATTTGCAGTTTATCATATGAACGGAAAATTTCGCCAATTATCATTCATATTTATTTGTGATATGAATAATTTTACGTCACTCTTGACGGTTAATTTTTCCATTCATTCTTAACTAATTATATATCCGTTTCACATATGCCAGAGTATACCTAATATCCGTACTGTATACATTTCCATCTCACTTAATTCGTTGCCGGCCGTTGCCAATTCGTTGCCGTTTAGTAATTGGTTAAGTGGTAATTCATTAAGAGCAGGCATCGCTATACCACCACAAGTGGCAGCTGCTATCTTAGAATAAATTTCGATATGGCTGACTATAATATCGCGAGGAAATTTTACTTCTGTTTCCATTAATGATTTGTGATTTGCATTTCTTTTAGCAATCGCTTCCTAGTACATTACTTGGCACTAGAAAGTAAACTAGGCAAATTCATTTATGCACTGTGCCTTCATTGATCATCTAACGCTTTATTCTTACGTGTAGAATGATAGTAAGCTTGGCATGGATATTCAAATTGGTACGTAAATTGCAAAGCGCACTTTGTAATCTCTCTGGCTCTATGTTTTCCACCTTTCCTATCGCTTCAAACAATAATTTTTTTGCATAAATTACCTTATTATTGCCTCAAATTGTTATTCGGATCAAAAGCAAATGTTGGTAATGCACTCATTTCGCCGTTTGCGTATTGTTATTGCCATATTATCGCACGATTGCTCGCTATTCATAGCGCGGTATCATTTTGCAACCTCCTTACACACTTTTTTTTTTCATTGCGCTCTATAGTTAGAAGCATTGCCACTTCTTATTCTTTAGCACGCTTATATATTTGTAAAGGTGGAACTCCTAAGCACATTTCTGTAGCTAAAGATTGCATATCCAAAGCACTAGTAAATAATTTTTTAGGGCATTACTTTGATTATAATTGCAGCAAGATGTAATCCGTACACTCGAAGGTATCAAACTATTGCCATTCTAATAACTTACATTTGAATCGCGATATTTTCCTTGCAGGCTGGCATCACAGACGCCGAACTTCATCGACAAGCGCGAACCATCCTTCTTGAAATGGGCTCGTTTTTCCAGGTGAAATGCTCTAGCCGTGCATTTGCGATTTAAGAAATATTGAATGCCATAACGCTTTATTTTCTGTTTCACCCCAAGTTCTTTGAGTAACTTTTATATTTTCCTCGTATGAAATATCTAAGAAAGATGTAAAAATATGTATCTTTTCGCTACATGTACTACCGACTTTTCCAAACATTATTTTATTCTTGTGCTTATTGGGATCTAGATTGATATTATCTGTGCAGTTAATTTCTGGTCTCAAGTTATTGAGTTATTTTTTTTAAACTTTGTTTAAACCATATCTTGATGCTCAATATTTGGTATCGTTTCTTTCTGACACTTTTAATAGCTGCCAGGGTCAAGACAAAATATCGTCAGCTTCTACTACATCAATCCATTCAAACTGAAAACGTTCTAAAATCTAAATTATCCTAATCATTTTCAATGGTCAAACTTATATGTTACCGCTTGAACTGCCATATCCAAACTTGATTATCTTAATAAATTTGCTGCTGATATATAGGTTCAGGATGACTACCTGGACTGTTTCGGGGACGCGTCGGTGACAGGCAAGGTGGGCACGGACATCGGGGAGGGCAAGTGTACGTGGCTGGCGGTGGTGGCGCTGCAGCGCGCATCTCCCGCGCAGCGCGCCCTCATGGAGCAGCACTACGGCTCCAGCTCTGACAAGAGCGTCGAGGTCGTCACGACGCTCTACAAGGTGTGCCACTTGCACTCGTGTGCGGTATATTTCAACTCAGTTTTTTAATGGTGCCGCTCACGATGGGTGTTGATGACGTGTTGTAGGTGTTATGCACGAATTTGATCATTTGCTTATGATCTACCAAGCGGGTAAAGGTAATTTTAAACCTATTTTACGGCTCATGAGTTTTTTCTAATATACATCAGCTGGTTATTTTGACTGAAAGATTTATTAATGTATTAAATATTCTTGATGATTCTATTATTTGTGAAGATTCGACAGCAAACGAAAAGTTGTAACATTGCATTCATTGACATCCATGCACATAATTTACTATATTTACTCATTTGCCTATTCTTCTTCAGGAGCTGGGACTGCCGGCAACCTACCGTAGCTACGAGGAGTCTACTTATGCCCTTATCC
This sequence comes from Hyalella azteca, assembly GCF_000764305.2. NCBI lineage: Eukaryota > Metazoa > Arthropoda > Malacostraca > Amphipoda > Hyalellidae > Hyalella > Hyalella azteca. The sequence goes on along the minus strand of NW_025944119.1, from coordinate 23,515 downwards.
GCATGCATGTCCAGCAGATCTCAAGAGGCCTCAACCACAAAGTCTTCTTCAAATTCCTCGACAAAATCCACCTGCGATCTGTGTGATAAAACCTTCGTTGCGACTCAACAGTTGTTGCATTCTGCCAAAGCATTGATTGCATGGCGGCAGTCTGTCGCCCCTTTATGGTCGATTGGGCGACCATCTGTCGCCCGTTCACAGCTGAACGTTCACCATCTCTTGAACAAACTTTTTCATGGTCGAGTTCAATTTGCTTGCCTGTTTTGTGACAGGCCATGGTTTTTGTTGCGTTGTTTGTAAATTTAATTGATGGTCACATATCGCTTGGAATTTTAACAATTCACGGTCACGGGAACGCACCCCTATTGTTAAGATAATGTTTGTTTAAGTTTAAACTCAAATTTGTTCTTCCAAATGGAGCGCACTCGTTTGATCTTCGTTACAGGACAGTCCATCTGGTTTTGAGAATTTTGTAGATCCACTTCTATCTGAACTAACTCGATCCTACATTTCCGCTTGAAGCTGCATCACTGGAGAATTTGTGGATGCGTTTGATTTTAGGACAATTAATTAATTATATATGGAAATGTCGCGTAATCATGGTTCACATGTTGGGAATTTTTGGTATGCTTGAGAGCCAGTATGTTGCAGTTCCTCTCTTATAAATATTTTTAGGCACGACTGATGCTTATTTTGCCGGGATTCCTGTGTGCGAATATCTTGCTTATCGTCTGCAAGTTTATACCCTTGCTAACCAGCGTTTGGTGCCTCCTATGCTTTTTGCTGCAACCTCTGTGGTAGTTGTATTCGATTTCATCAAAGGATTTGATAAAAACTAAAATTTAACACACTTTCAAACCCTTGAGAGCCCTGACTGCCAGATTGTTTAGCCTTGTAACATATAATTGCAGCTTCAGGTACAGTCTTTGATTCACTCGGCCTACATTTTTTATGCACAAGTCTACAAATACAATAAATGGAGAAGCACTAGAATCGTTCGACGCTATTTCTCGATTTTAAAGATTAATTTTTTTTGTGTTAGGTTCTTTTCTGTTCTCATTGAGATAATTTACTGTCAATGATATCCGTTTGAGAATTTTTTGCAGGTATTGAGTAAACAAATGTTTCAATCTTCTCTTGGGTGAATTCCTAACATTTACTACTAGCACGCCGAGCGTTTTCTCGTGTCGAGACATTTTCTTCCACAAAGAAGCCTTTCAGATAACTCGTTTAGTCATTTAATATAGTAAACGCGCAAACCGTCATAAATTCGCTGATTTTTTTTATTACTGTAATCCCATTTCCAAATGCAATTTAGTGAGGTGTGCCACCACCGTAAGTTATGTATTCTAAGTTATGTATTGAGTTAAAAACCAGTCTCATTATTTGCCTGCCGTGTAAATTATATTCTTACATTAACTAGCAGAAATGTGCGTTATTATCTGTGCTCTTGATAGCGCTCCTTCTAAATCTTTCTCGCAGGAAGTATAGATTGGTTGAAATAATCTGAACGAAATAAACTTACTTTGGAGCTTTACTTTGCAAATGAGAAATTCAGATAACTTTACAGGTTTGTATGCAAGTAAATGTGCGAGTGTTTCGAATCTATATTTGATGCTCTCTTGGTTTTAAACTTTAGTACCCTCACTCTTAGTTATTGTTAATCTAATTTTCCCGCCGTGGTTTTTCGCGTGCACCTCATGCTCGAGTTAAGTGTCTGGATTAAATCTCGTATCGGGATGGATTTTATGCCTCGGGTACAAAAATCGTTGTGTCCTCTTGTCTTCCATAGGTGTTAAGTTCCCTTTTTAGTTGTGCAGAGTTGCGTTAAAAGTTGTTTCATTAGATCTAAATCTGTTACTTGAATTATACAATTCTTGATCAATTATTTTATTTGGTGTCGCAACTGTGTATTTTCGTCAAATTGCTTCTGTCCTAAAATTATCGTGAAGATCAATTCCTTTCTTTTAAAATGAAAATTAGTTTTGGTTTGCTTGATGTGTTTGAACTATTTCGTTAAATTATAATATTATCATGTGTACGGCATTCCTTTGTTACGTGGTGCTATTTCTTTAGTTTAAATTGACATAAGTCTTAATAGATTTAGTGATGAATCAAAAAGAAGTTTTCTTTCCTGTCCCAGTGAGGTCGTCGGTTTGAAGTATTCGCCTCTGGATCTGACAGACTCCAGTTACCCAATATTCTTGGGAAACGAACCGGCCCTTACTACTGCATCGGGAAGGTCCCTAAGATTGTAACATATTTTTCTGTGATTTTCTTCCTCGATTGATATTGCCATCAACCATTGCATTATCTCACAGTTTTTTTTATATTTCTTGATGATTCTGGGAATTACAACGGATTCTCAATACCAACATGACATTAGGCGAGAGTTTTTGTCACAAGGATGCTTGGTAAGAACTGAAATACTTGCTTAAAAAAGATATATAAATTGAGATATTTGGGCAATAATTGTTTTTTTAGCTCCGTAGTGTCCATTCCTGATGTAGAAATACTTGACTGGAAAGTTGGTAGTATGCATAGACCCGTGTTCATTCACTTCATTGTTCACGCTTATTGCTCCCGTTAGTTGATAAGAGGTTCTGAGCATGTTAGTGATGTTAAGATGTGCAGTTCTACTAGTCGAAGTATGGGCAGATTTTTGTGGTATTTTGTTCATAGGTGCACATTATTATTAAGATCCCTGGTAACTGATACTAGTACTTAATTGGCCTCAATAAAATTTGTAAGGTATTATTACTTATTATTCCATACTAAATGCAAATTTAACTATTGTACGCCTAGGTCGTCGGTTTGAAGTATTCGCCTCTGGCGAATACCTATATAGACGACGACGGAGTTTCCTGACGACGTTGCAAATAATTTCAGTTCTTTTTTGAGCAGTTCTTGAATATCTTCTCTCGTTTTACGTAGAAAATTGGGATACTGCCAACCTGAGAATTATTCAGGCGATTTCTGACGGATGTTTGTGCTCGTCAGAAGTGCCGCGGGATTTCGCGTTACTAGAGGGCAGTGACTGACTTCGGTCTCAGTTGTGGGGTTAATAATAATAATAATAATAGCGGTTTCAGCGTTTATAAGGCCGTAGGCCTGTCGCCGATTCTTAACATCGCAGAACATGCACAGCATTTTGCGATTTGGAACTCGCAACTCACTGCTACAATTCTGCTGTGCTTAACCGCCCGGCCTCCTCGCCTATTCTGACCAGAAACTGGCGCACAGAGCTGGAGCCGGATTATCAAAACTTCTCGTATCTCTTGATACGTACGTACAAGAAGAAACGAGTTAATGAAGTACACCCTAATTTCGGCATTATCAAAACTCTCGTACGCAAGACTCATCGCTGAAGAATAGCGGTTGTCAATCTGATCTAGCTTGAAAGTTTAAAGTTATCAGTGATAACAAAAAGCTTTCCGTTCATGGAATTGAATTAGTATAATTCAATCTGCTTGTTGGTGACACCAAACGTGTCGAAGCTTTATGCTTGCCTTCCTTATATATTGAATTAAATTTGCCCGATCTGTCCCGCTGTTGTGAGTGGCTTTCGTAACTGTGGATATAAATTAGCTGAAGTCTTATTACTTGATGGAGAAGACACCATTGAAGGCGTCGATTTAATACTGGGCTCAAAAACGGCTTACTGCCTACCCGAGACAGATGTTCTCTTTGGGTCTGATTCTAAGTCAATTTATTCCCGTTCGCCCGTAGGCATAATGCTGAAAAGTGACGTGGCATAACTTCTAACCGGCTTGCCTTCTCTTGATCCCAGGTCATCGTTTACGGGACCGGCTGTGTCAGCAAGCGCCATATTCATAAGACAAGTTTGCTAGCTAATTTTTCATGCCACAGAGCTGGAGTGGAGGTGTCTTGCACGTCTAAAAATATTTCTAACCACTTTGAAATTGTCGAGAATAATGGGAAATTGTTGCATGAAGAGTTGGATAGAGCAATGAGGACGTTATTGGATGTTGATACCAGTGGTCACGATGCAACGTCTCCGGAAGTTAATGAACTTAACGAAAGTTTAGCGAAGTTCTCCCTGGACCCTTTCAGAGATGCTAATGGCAGACAGTCGTGCCACTTTTGTGGAATGGAAATGTTTCCCACTTGCTGGGAACAAATCGAAACTTGTCAGATAAAATTCTCGTGTCTAATCTAAAAAAAACTTGTCCAAAAGCCAAGATAAATAGAAGCTTATTGATTATGCCTTTTACGAGCATGAGAAACTTGGCCTAATAGCGAGAATTTCTGAAGCTAATGTATTTTTTGAAGGAGCATGCTGCCCTTTCCTTTTTGCTACACATGCCCGTGTTTAAATTAGATCGTGAGACGTCATAATGTCGTGTCGCATTTCTATCGAATCATTGTAAACCTAATACAGCCCAATCTCTCACCTTGAGTCACAATCAATTCACAGTGGGCCGTCTCTTTACCAAAAAATGTCCTCCGCTCGGTTCGGTTAGAAATGTTCAAGGTTTGGGGCCAAGGTACTCGTCTTCTATTTACAGCAAGGCTTTAACAATATTGTTCTTGATGAGCTTGATCAAAATCGCTTGCCATTTCATTGGTTCCAAAATAACGACTTTAATGATTTTCCCCTTGTAACTTACGCAGCAAGCGATTAAGCTTTGGTTAAGGTTCTGACGGGAGCGCCGCCGTGCACCACCAATTTTGTGCGCAAATAAGCCCTGAATCGAACGCCTTGGATCTCTCCGGGCATCCACCAATCAGCCGTGCACCACTCGGCTTTGTCCTCTTCCGGCCTTGACTACCACTTGCCGTGCACCACCAGGCCGCGGATCGAATCTGACTACCGGGCATCGTTAAATTACGTAATTTTACGTTCACCGCATCTGAGCTTAGGTTTCAGATAGCATAGTTCTGTTCCAAAATTTATCGTCCTTCGACAAGTGGCCGTTCGACCGAGGGCTGGGTCAACCCACGGCCTAGATACGGACGGCTTGAAGTATTGAAGGCTACGTTCCGGAAGGCATGAATCATGATGGTCCATTACATCCAGGGCAGTGGTGGTCTTCGGCAGGCGACCCGGTTCTGACTTGCCATGTTAATGCTCGTATTGTTTAAAATATTAGTAATATACCCGGAACAGGACGAGCCTCGTCTTCGCGCTGTAAAGCACCTCGTGTATCAGCTGGCCTCTATTGATAATTGCGCTGTTGTTGCAGCTCAGACTTTCAGAGTTTAACCTGGACTTACGAGCAGTTGGAACAAACCTTTTCATCTTATCATATTAGGCTCCAGCAATTTTTGACTAATGACCCCAATTTTCAGGCCGAAATTGATCGTGCTGACTCGGTGCAGAAAGCAACTCCAACTGAAGGTAAATTGCTGGGCTTTACTTGGGACAGGGGCAGAGACACTTTGTCGACATGTCCCTTGTGTCTCGACGTTAAAGCAGGTACTTAGCGTGAGGTACAAATTGAGAAGCTAAGTTCCTTGGCTTCTCAATTTTATTTGTTCAACTTTAACGGCCCGATTCCTAACCTGGCTTGGTTTATCCTTCAATGTGACACAGAATTAAGCTGGGATGATGAATATTCTGCTTCCAAATTGTCTCAATGGCGTAAAATTGTCAAGCAAGCCAGCCAATATGGCTCATAAATTAAAAATACTCAGATTTGTAGGCAAACGTTCTGATGACTTCCGACTAATTGTCTTATCTGACAGCAGCAGAGTAATGTTTGGCGTTGTCATTTACTGCATATTAAAAATTTGGTAGGTAGAACCGAATTGCGAGTTGTTCTCTGGGCTCCCAATCTATTCTGTCTTTGGAACTGCAAGGAATTTTCTTGCCGCAGAGTTCCTTGTTGACCTATACAACTAAAAGTCTTGCTTGATGCTCATTTCATTTTCAGAGTTGCTGGTGTATTCGGACAGCTTAGTCGCCTTATCATGGCTAAACTCGTGTAAGGGTGACACAAAAAAAACAGAGCTCACTAAAAGTCTTATAACTCCTGAAATTTTATTCAGTTTGAAACAAAAATTCTATGGAATTATGTACAACCTATGTAGCCAACATCTGCAAAATCTCAATTCTATACCACAAAAACTCTTTGTTCTACAGCCGCTCAAAGATATGTTCCAGATGCGCGCCCCTAACTGCAAATGTCTTTTGCTCTGTAGTCCAAGGCATCTCGAAGCTCACACGTGGTAGACTCTTAGATCAATCCGTCTTCTTAATGAATCTGAAACAAATAACAGGATTACTTGAGTATTGTGGAAATTATTCAACTTTTTATGAGCTCTGTTTTTTTTGTGTCACCCTGTACTAACTAACTAGCGAAAATGTAGAAATTTTCAGTTTTCGTTATGAACGGACTTGGAAAGATTCAGACAGTTGGTGAGATCATGCCCATTAATTTCAATTTCGTGACGGGTTGTGACAATCCTGCCGATTTGATAATGCGTCCCTTGTCTTGAAGACAATTGGTAAAGACCAATTATTTATCAGGTCCTAAATTCCTTGCGGATGATCGGCAATCTCCTGTCAGCAGAGAAGGTATTTTAACCGTCACGGTGCCAAACCCGACCTTGCAATAAGCAAAAATTCAACCATGTGAAGCCGATATAGCGCTATCTTCACTGTATGCGCATTCAGCAGCGCACGCAGTTCGATGTCGCTGTTCTGACATTCCGATACCTTAACTGCCTGGCGCCTCCTTATCTCACGGTTTCCTTATCTTAAGGTCTGCAGCGCGTGTCGGATCTACTTTCTAGAAGAGGATTGGGCTCGTTATCAACAGCAGACCTCGTCGTACCATCTACACGTCTATCTATCGTCGGAGACAGCGTTCCTGGTCGCCGCCGCCAGAACCTGGAACAGTTTACCGGCGTCCGTAACTTCGGCTTCATCGTTGCAGGTGTTTCGTCGACGCCCAAAGACGGAACTATTTCGTAGAGCCTATGAATCTAGTGTTCATTCATTTTGTCCGTTCTCATCCTTTCATGTGTATTTATTTTTTGCTTGCTATTATTCTTATGTATGACGTGCCCTCGAAGTTCGCTTGAAGCAGACGCCACGATAAATGCATCGTATAATGATTATAATTTGTCGATTGCGACGGCTTGCTTCGCGTTAAATCTAAATTAGATTGAGGCACATCGGACGGTTTTCATAGTTTCCCGATTTTGCTGTCTAAAGCTTGTAAATTGACCACTCTGATCATTAGACATTTCCATGAAAAATTTTCTAATGCCGGCGTATATTGCGTAGTTTGCAGTACTTTAACAATTTTGAAAACTGCTATTTTTCTCGGTGGTCAAAAAGGTTTTGAAACATATTGCCGACGGTTTTAAGTCGTCCTAAGCCGTCTCAATTCTGATTTCTTCACCACTGAACGTTGGGCTTACAATAAGTAAAAACACTATTTACCGCAAATTACTTGTCTAATTGTCCTACACCCACGGCAGGCTCAGCATATACCTGCACATGCAGCCTTCTATGCATCAGTGGCAGACCACCGACCATCTGGCTGATTTCATCCAGAAAAACAATTGATGAGTGGAATAAACAAGGACGGTGTCAAAGTTTTCTTTAATACGGCAAAACTAAAAATGGCGAAAATCATACAAAAGGCCCCCATTTCAACTGGCATACACGGCATCAAAAACGAGCGGTTATATCGGTAATTACTTGTAAACATATCTACTTATCTAAGATATCACTTCCTACACAACTTACAGGCACAAAATTCAGGTACTCGAGAACTTGATGACTGGAAAAATTACCAACATCCTTACACTTCAATATATTTTTTTCCTCCGCATCAAATCGGTGATTCTGAAAAGGGACTAAAAATTTAATTAAACGAGAAAAAAAAATAAAAAAAAAGGATTCTAAATTTAAGGTGAATGTTGCTATTCACCAAACAAAATAATACCAAAATACAAAAAAAATATCACATAGAAAGCGAGCACCAGCAGTGCGGAATGGATGTAGTGAACACCAATAAACAATCCTACTCACAAAAAATAATTTGACTCCATATTTAAACCAAATCTTAAAAGCTACAAAATATCAAAACCGAAAAAACAAGCAATAAAGCTTGAGGCGGAATCACGTCGGAAAAATAAAAAGTTGTACAATGACCGGAACCAGTGTCCTTATTGGTGCTTCAATCTTTCGTGCTTTTTAAGGTGATCCTTACGTTTGAATGTAGAGTCACACTCGCGGCATGCAAACGGTCTTTCATTTGTGTGCGTTCTCAAGTGCCTTTTCAGATCCGACCTGCCCAAGGAGAAATCAATTGTTACGTAACTGTAAACTGTAAATAACTTTTTTTTAACTGCACAAAATAAAACACAATTTCCAACATGCGAAAGTTTAACTGTATTCTTACCTCCTACTAAATGCTTTGTTGCATAATTCACAGGTGAACTTGGTTTTCTCTGTGGATTCTTCATCTGTGGATTCTTCTTCGTCGCTGATGAGTTCAATTGAGGGACATGTTGGGGGTTCATCGTTGAACGTGGGTTCAATGTTCCCTGTTGAGAGACATGTTAGGGAGTTTAGTAATGTAAAATATTATTATTAAATATGTATAAAGCTACATAAATAAAAATAAAAGACAACAAAATAAAGTTGTGACAAATTAGAATGTCTAGGAAATGATTGTGATTAATGCCTCGCTTACCTTGCATCCTCGCTTTCAGGAGCTCTTCCAACTTTATGGCGTCCATGGAAAATTGACGGATGCCGGCGCAGAGTTGTTCCGTCGCCATTTGGTCTTCGTTCAGCTTCCGCCGAAATTCCGCTTCTGGCAATGGCAAAACTTTCGACAGCTTACACTCGGTCGCTGCAATAGAAAGAACTCCGTGTAAATTTATAAGCGTGAAAATTCATAAGCACTTGAACACGTAATAATGGAAAAATAATAATCTCATTCTACCAAGAACAGAATACATACGAGACCTCATTTTGCGAGATAAAGTTACCGGCTTGAGGGCAGAGCTTGCGGGGCGTGGGGGCAGTGGAGTCCTGAAGCTGTCTCTTATACACATCTAGATGTGTATAAGAGACAGCCAGAGAGTTGTACTGCCACACGCGCTCTGCACATCGATAATAAATTACATATTAACGTAACAATATCAATAAATCGTCAATAATTAACATGAACATCA
>NW_025944119.1:0-14083 GCF_000764305.2 Hyalella azteca | reverse complement strand
AGATGTGTATAAGAGAAGGGTGTAACAGGGATCAAAGGTGATGTCAACGAATGGGGGAAAGAAATAGAAAAGAGAGTGAAATTATGTGCTTCAAAAGTATAGAATTGAGGAATGGAAAGAAAGGACAGCCTGAGATTGTAAAAGATGAAAGAGATGCCAAAGTATGTGTGCATATATCATTATATGACGACACTCGCTATTATACTAAACCATGAATAACAATACCTCAAAATAAATTCAAGACTGCCACTCAATATATTAAAATGTATAAAAAATCAAAAATAAAAAAAATCACAATTTTTTATAAAAAATCAAATGATTTAATCATTACCAACCCTGGAGGGCTGGAGCAAATGTTTTGAGTGTGAATGCACAGACATACAGGTGGAATGAAAGGAGAGGATATTTGTTTGTGTGACAGAAGTGAAATTGTGAGAGGGAAACAGTGGAGCACCTGATGATGGAGTGTGACGCGATGCATATGAGGGAGAGCCTGATAATGATAAGTATGATACTGGATGAGAGGACACAGAGGAGTGAGAGTAATGTATGAGAGAACAGGGGACAAATGGATTGCGATGATAGTGGCCCTGACAGCACTGCACAGCCTCATAGGTACCTGCTGCCATCACTTATGGCATCAGCCATAGATCCCTTTAGTCTCGACGAAGGACGAACATCAAGCCGATAACGATCACACGTAAATTGAATCTATTTACGGTTCCCTAACAACTTTACTGAAAGAAAAACACGGCAAAGTTTAGTTAGTTACACTACTCACGTACCCTCAAAATCTCCAGTGTCTGCCACAACCGTGGTATATTCTCTCAGTTGTTCGAGAGCACTAAGAGCAGTCGCCATCCTGCCTTTCTTCTTGTCACTGCGACGCAAGTGGCGGACCACCGGCCATCTTGCCAATTTCATCCAGAAAGAAGCTGAGTGGAATAAACAAGGACGGTGTCAAAATATTCTTTAATACTTCAAATTAATACCTATAAATGGCGAAAATCCTACAAAAATTGTCCATTTTAACAGCATACAACCGTAAACATAATAATTGTCTATATTGTTTACTGTACGTCTATATTGTTTACTGTAAGAAGATACCAGGCACAAAAATCCAGCTACTCGAGAACTCGATGGCTTTCTAGTAATAACTTTTAAAAGTTTTCTAAACCATAGGAAAAATCCCCAATATCCTTACACTTCAGTATACATTCTTTTGCACGGATCAAATCCGTGATTCTGAAAAGACCCTAAAAGTTTCATGCAATAAGAAAATAAAATGGGTTCTAAATTCAAGGTAAATATTGCTAACAACGAACAAAAAATAACTTAAAAAATATAAGAATAAAAAAATATAATCACAGTAGACCAATAATATAAGCAATTCGCAGCAAGCACCAGCAGTACGGAAATGACGTAGAGAACGCCAATAAACAATCCTACTTACAAAATTAATTTGTGATTGTCATATTTAAATCAAATTTCAAACGCTAAAAAATATCAAAACAGAAAAAAACAAAAGGAATCAATGAAGCATGAAGCGGAATCACGGCCGAAAAATCATAATACATCTCCAAGAAAATAAAATAATATATATTTCCAGTAATATGATTAGAACAAGAAATTAACCTAAATGCTTTGGAACATAAAGCAACGTCAGAAAGTCTCCTTCGAACCAAGGCACAAGATACCATTTGAACATGCCAACAACGTGGAATTACAACTCAAAATAATTCAATGTAAATTTTTATTCATTCTCAAAAATGTCCAATACCAAATATTATTTCTACTATCGAAATAGATCAATATTGAGAAATAGAATACGGAATACTCCATAGTAAGAGGAACATTAGAAAAGCTACATAAATAAAAATAAAATACAGCAAAACAAAGTTGTGACAAATTAGAATGTCTAGGAAATGATTGTGATTAATGCCTCGCTTACCTTGCATCCTCGCTTTCAGGAGCTCTTCCAACTTTATGGCGTCCATGGAAAATTGACGGATGCCGGCGCAGAGTTGTTCCGTCGCCATTTGGTCTTCGTTCAGCTTCCGCCGAAATTCCGCTTCTGGCAATGGCAAAACTTTCGACAGCTTACACTCGGTCGCTGCAATAGAAAGAACTCCGTGTAAATTTATAAGCGTGAAAATTCATAAGCACTTGAACACGTAATAATGGAAAAATAATAATCTCATTCTACCAAGAACAGAATACATACGAGACCTCATTTTGCGAGATAAAGTTACCGGCTTGAGGGCAGAGCTTGCGGGGCGTGGGGGCAGTGGAGTCCTGAAGCTCGGCCAGCAGCTTGGGGCTGATCGTGAGAAGGTCGCAGCCGCACAGCTCCCGGATCTCACCTAAACGACGGGGTCAATCGTTATGTTCCGAAATTCGCATAAGCCACAAGGCTAGAAACATGACAAACGAAGAATGATGCTACGGACATCAAGTAATGACATCGGTAGCATAATGAAGTCGAATAACATCAACAGCAACGAAGGTTCGTTTCATGCTAAACCTGTAAAAAACCCCTAGTACCAGCATCACCATGTAACATAATATATTTTTCCGAGTAGAGCACGCTATTTGTGACTGTATGAGAGAGAACGAATTGATTACGGCTCGTCTGTCTCAAACACAGTCAAGCTAAATGCAACTGAGAAAAATTAGTTGCTTATGCTTAGAAATTGTTGCAAAGCAAGAATTGAGCGCATATACTTGTTCTTCAACAGCACGTAAGTCAAACTAGAATTACCTACCCAACAATCAACTTAAAATAACTCAAATTATATTATTAACAATCAACAATTAGTCAACTACTTGCCTCACCGTTCTACTTCCAACTGCCTTCAATAACCTTCAAGTTTTATAATTTTTTTTCATTCTAAGCATAGGAATTAGGAGCATATAAAAAAACACGGAGAAGAGGTATTCACGAAGGAATAACTCACCGACGTTCCTGAAAGAGGCGCCCATCACTGCCGTTGGATATTCGAACTTCTTGTAGTAGTTGTAGATACGAGTCACGCTCACCACTCCAGGGTCTTCAGGAGCAGCATACGACTTAGTGCCGGTGTTCGTGACGTGCCTGAAAACCATACATGCATTGTACTGTTCAGGAAAGATATCTAGGGAATTTGCTTTTCTGTCATTTGGATTTGCTACATAACAATTAGTCAACTACTTGCCTCACCGTTCTACTTCCAACTGCCTTCAATAACCTTCAAGTTTTATTATAATTTTTTTTTCATTCTAAGCATAGGAATTAGGAGCATATAAAAAAAAAACACGGAGAAGAGGTATTCACGAAGGAATAACTCACCGACGTTCCTGAAAGAGGCGCCCATCACTGCCGTTGGATATTCGAACTTCTTGTAGTAGTTGTAGATACGAGTCACGCTCACCACTCCAGGGTCTTCAGGAGCAGCATACGACTTAGTGCCGGTGTTCGTGACGTGCCTGAAAACCATACATGCATTGTACTGTTCAGGAAAGATATCTAGGGAATTTGCTTTTCTGTCATTTGGATTTGCTACAGCAAATTACATTCGGGTATGGTGGGTTTGAACGAGCAGAACTTGCAGAATGAAGGAAAACCGAGTTCCCCAACACGGTATGAGATTCAACTCGAACGAACAATAATTAAAATGAAGAATTCCTAAACTAAGGTTCATTTAATATGGAATTTACCATTCAAGCGAGTGTACAGTTTTAGGCCAACTTGTTTAATCACACTCAATGTTCAATCAGACATAATTATATATTTCACACGATCAGCGTAGTCAAGAGAATGTACTAGTTAATCTCCAATATTATCTGTTGATCAACTTTATTAGATGTCCAAACAATGAGTCAACAACGTAAAATTCACTCACCAGTCCAAGATCCTGCCAACGGAAGGCGAAATGAGAGTCACTCCAGCCTCAGCACAAGCCACTGCTTGATCAAAGCTGACCAAAAGGGTCATGTTGCAGTGAACGCCGTGCTCAGACTCTAGCACCCTGCTCAGTAGACACGACATCAATGACCGTTTCAAAATATAGCATTAGAGCTCTCTGAAGAGAGCAGCAAATTTTCAATGTTAATTTTACAACTATCAGATTAGTTAAACTAAACTAACTATAAAGCACCTAAACTTTCTTTAAAACTAAACTTTATTTTTTCTTAAAAATTAGTTTGAGAGTTTCTTTAGTTTGAAGAAAAAATAAAGAATAAACAATAAGGGAGTAAATTGAAGTTAAATTATTAAATTGAATTAATTAAAAATTATTAAATTGAAATTTTATTTCAAATTTTTAATGAGTGAAAGGTGATCTCACTTGGCAGCCTGGATGCCCTCCCACGTAGATGCTATTTTGATGAGGATGCGGTCTTTGTCAACACCATCCTCCTTGAAAAGCTCTATGAATTTTAGAGCTTTGGCAATTATTGCCTCCATGTCGAAGCTGAGACGAGCATCCACTTCAATGCCCACACGTCCGGGTATGATCTTCAGAATTTCACATCCAAACAGGACAAATAGCTTGTCCATAGCAGCCTCGGAAGACCTGGAAGGACACAGGCAAATCAGGAAGAAAATAAACACAGAAAATAGGGCATTCAAAATTATTTAGATCTAGACAGAACATGATGAATTTTATTGAATTATTTGTTTTCAAAAAAAAGTGTCGAGTACTAAAGATTTGAAGTCCTGCTCATAAGTTCAAAACTAAAAGCAATGAAAATTTGTTCCTGGAAATTAATTCACCAGCTCAATTTCAGCAATATTCAAGGTAAAAATATGCCGCAAATTAATAATATAAAGACTTAAATATATGACATAACTACTGAATAACTAACCTGCCATTCTGTTTGCCATACTCTACAGACGCTTCTATGAGTTCTTCATACTGCGGCATGGCTGCAGCTGCCAGCATTGCAGATATGCTTGTAGTGGCATCAGTGGTCTTATATTTCTGCAGAGCTGCAATTGAGAGTAAATTATTACATATAAATTTGCATTTGACATCAGTATTGTTGTGCTGCGGGGAAACAAAACCAAATGTGAGTTACTAACATGATACATGAGCCAACTCTGGGCATAAAGATCAAAAGAGGAATGGCTAATGACAGTACAGGGTGTAACAGGGATCAAAGGTGATGTCAACGAATGGGGGAAAGAAATAGAAAAGAGAGTGAAATTATGTGCTTCAAAAGTATAGAATTGAGGAATGGAAAGAAAGGACAGCCTGAGATTGTAAAAGAAGAAAGAGATGCCTAAGTTTGTGTGCATATATCATTATATTATGACACTCATTATCATGGCAGTAGAGGTGGGGGATCTAATGTTCTGATTGAGAGCAAATCAGGGTGGGTGATTTTTTTATTTTTTCAATCTAAAAAATGAAAAATCGATTACTTTTTGTTTTTTCAGCTTTTTTGTCTTTTTGAAATGTGACTATGTTGAAATTAGCACACTAACAATAACAGTATATGGATGGCTTTGGGACTTTTGAGTAAACAATTATTGAGAAGTCTATTCATTAGTTTTAGGAAGTTTGTATGGAGCAAGGTAACGAGCTAAATATTGACCATTTAACTGGCTTCAATATACAACAACACTTCAGGAATGCGGATCTTCTAAACATTTTTGTCACATTATATAACAGATAGGTAGCTGATAGCACAGTCAGTAGTGCACAGCACTACCAATAGATCTACTAGTTTAATATACTATAAATCTACCAGACTCTACCCTCTAAACACATTAGACTAGTAGTGACTGACTGCACTGTTCCCATTTGATTCAGACAATTAAACCAATACTAAACATAAACTGAATGACAACCAACAAACGTCAAACAACTTGAAATGACCCTTATGTTATAAGAAAAGCTAACACTGAAATAAAAATGTACACAATTCAAACATTTCATTTTCATTCGCTGCATTTAATTATTTTATATTTAGTTTTATAATTGTAATTGTTTTGTTTCTAGTTACAAATTCACATATTTAAAAATTGAAATTTAATATTTTAATCAGAATACTCGTATTAGAGTGGAAAACCTCTCAAAATTTCTAAAAGGTCAATACAATCTCAACCTCTCAATATTTAAGCTAGCAAACACATGTAAATTGTATAATGTGATTAATATATAAAAGGGTTGGCAAGGATTAAATCAAAGTGATTAAATCATTTGATTAAATCATTTGATTTTTTTATAAAAAATCACGATTTTTTCATAAAAAATCATGATTTTTTTTTATTTTTTATAGATTTAAATATATTGAGTGGCAGTCTATAATTTATTTTGAGGTATTGTTATTCATGGTTTAGGATAAATGTATTATGAATGACAAATTGGTATATAAACTTGTTGCCTTTAGTGCGTACATATTAGGTTCCAATAAATTGAATGTTTTTGGTACAGAGGCATCAAGTGTTGCAATATATTGTACATAGCTAGCAGCTTAGCTAATTCTTATAAGGCTATAAGTAGTCTTTAACTATTTGACCATTTGTTTTATATTGATTGCAATATACAATTTAAATGTGTTAGCTAGCTTATACAGGGTGGGGCCAAACCGACTGAGCAGTTTTGAGGCGAAATAAATGAGTACCGGTAATGTAGTTGAATAAAGAAGAAAGTTTATTTTTCTTGAAATTAGCATAACATACAATTTAAAATACTTATGTTTTGAAACAATATCAGGAAGATGGTGTTTGTTAGCTGCATCACACTGTTGGAGTCATTCTCGGAAGTTTCCTACAGCACGTTCACACATATGGCAAGGTCTGGCCATAACCTCTGCTACAAAAATCTGTTCTCTTAGCTGTGGTAGGGTGTGAGGGCGACTTCTGAACACCCTTTCTTTTAGATGTCCCCAAAGAAATAAATTGCATATGCTCAAATCAGGTGACCTCGCAGGCCACTGTAAATCACCCCTCAGAGCTTGGGAACATGTTTTTTGGTACAGAGGCATCAAGTGTGCAATACATTGTGCATAGCCCAGCAGCTTAGCTAATTCCTATAAGGCTATAAGTAGTCTTTAACTATTTGACTATTTGTTATATATTGATTACAATATACAATTCAAATGTGTTAGCTAGCTTATACAGGGTGGGGCAGAACTGATTGAACAGTTTTGAGGCAAAATAAAAGAGTAATGGTGGTACTTAAACAAGAAAGTTTATTTTCCTCAAGATTAGCATAATATACCATTTGAAATACTTATGTTTTGAAAACAATATCAGGAAGATGGGGTTCGTTAGCTGCATCACACTGTTGGAGTCGTTCTTGGAAATTTTCTACTGCACGTTCACACATATGGCGAGGTATGGCCATAACCTCTGCTGCAATAATCTGTTCCCTTAGCTGTGGTAGGGTGTGAGGGCGACTTCTGAACACCCTTTCTTTTAGATGTCCCCAAAGAAATAAATTGCATATGCTCAAATCAGGTGACCTCGCAGGCCACTGTAAATCACCCCTCAGAGTCTAGGAACATGCGTTTCAAAACATTGAGTGACATTTGGGCTATGTGAGCTGCAGCCCCATCCTGCTGGAACCACACATCTCCCAATGCTTCATTTTCAACAATGTTTTCCATCCTGGGCTGCAAGAAATTTTGCAATATTGCAGCATAGCGATTGGAATTCACTGTCACGGTCCCTCCCTCCTCCAACATTGTGTTGCAGCTAACGGCCCCCATCTTTCTGATATTGTTTTCAAAACATAAGTATTCTAAATGGTATATTATGCTAACCTCTGAAAAAAATAAACTTTCTTCTTTATGTACCTCCATTACAATTTTATTTTACCTCAAAACTGCTCAATTGGTTCTGCCCCACCCTGTATATTGAGAGGTTGAGCTTGCATTGACTTTTAGGCAATTAGAAAGATTTTCCACCCTAATACGAGTACCATCAAATTGGGTTAAAAGGGACGGTTTTGAGCGTTTTTTGTTAATAACTTCTTACCATGAAACATTTCATAAACAAGTTTAGGCTCATTTTAAAGATCTTTGCGAGGGCTATCATATGGCATCTCCAAAAAATTCCAAATGCTATTAGTAGGGTGCTAGACACAATATAAAAGGCTCCAGAATTAATCTGGAAATGGGGTAATTAGAGACACTTGAGATAAAACTCAATTTTAAAACGCTTGAAGCATGCAGAGTGTACTCATGTATTACTAACAGTGTCTAAAGTCCTCCTCTTTCATTGTAGATGATGTATATGTAGAATAAATGACATTTTATGTGATTTTTACTTGTTTTCCCTTATTGATATGATATTACTATATTCATTAATTACCATACTATTAATGTGATATTACTGTATCCATGGACATGCCATTGAGCATTAACAACGACCTTGTCCACTGCAAGCTTAATATCGGCAGCCATGTAGCATTTCTTCTGTATCTGTAAGCTTACAAGATGGCTTGTAATTCCACACAATTTTAATCAAGTTGAGTGATTTTACTATAAAATAAAGATTGTAAAAAACATACCTGAAACAGGAAGGAATATTTTTGTGAAAACCATCATATTTTTTGGAGAAACAAATCATAGTTTAGGTTATTATTTTTCATTCTTTGTTGCACAGTGCTCAATTTTATCTATGACATTCTATGCACAATTTTGTGATGACAGATGCAGTAATTTTTTCTTAAGTGAAATTTTTTTCACTGAGCAAGGTAAATGTAATCAAATTTCTTTGTTGTTAATTGATTTTTTCATTAACTGGAGCCTTTGCTAACCAAGGCTCTACTGTAAATGCAGTTTTAAGGGTGTCCCTTATTACCCCGTTTTGCGGAAATGGCCGCCATTTTTTTAATGAGATATGCAAATTATGTCAATCACATTTTTAAGCCAACACCTGTGTGCAACTTCTATGTAGGTAAGATTATTCAATACGACAAATATTTTTTCTGCTACACACCTTAGCAGAGGTACTTTTCCAAAATCTCACTCTTCACACTTTTTTCAGGGATTTTCTAGAGGTGATAAATGTATGATTTCTCAACTTGCTTTATACTGCATAGATAGTAAAAATGTGGAACTTTACACTATTATTTTTAATTTTGCAATATTCTGATTAGTTTAGCTGCTACAACATTTCTAAAAAATGTTGGAAGACTGTCCCTAATTACCCCGCCCATCCCTTTTTACCCCGTTTGACGGTTTCTAATTAAAATATTTAATTTCAATCTTTAAATATGTGAATTTAAAATTAGAAATAAAACAATTACAATTATAAGACTATATACAAAATAATTAAAAACAGTGAATGGATATAAAATATTTGAATTGTGCAAATGTTTATTTCAAACAGTGTTAGCTTTTCTCACAACAATTAAGTCTCATTTCAAGTCATTTTTCAGGTTTGTTTGGTTATCATTCAGTTTTTGTTCAGTATTGGTTTATTGGTCTGAATTAAATGGGAACAGTGCAGTAAGTCACTCAGTCACTACTAGTTGGTGTGTATAGAGGGTAAAGTCTGGTAGATTTATAGGACAAAAAACTAGTAGATCTATTGATAGTGCTGTTCACTGTGCTATCAGCTACCTATCTGTTGTGTGACTCTTCAATGTTTAGAAGATCTGCATTCCTGAAGTGTTTTCTTTTATATTGAAGCCAGTTAAATGGTCAATATTTAGCTCATTACCTTGCTCCATGCAAACTTTACGAAGCTAATGAGTAGACTTATCAAGAATTGATTACCCAAAAATCCCTAGGAGTTAAACACCACCTTGGCCCATTGGCCATTGTTGAAGGCAAAAAGTGCCCTTTTTAGCCATCCATCATGATCCATATACTGTTATTGTTAGTAGGCTAATTGCAACATAAAAAAATAACCTTTCAAAATGACAAAAAAATTGAAAAAATCAAATAAATAAATAAAAATCATGAAAAAATAAAAATTTCATTTTTTTATTTTTTATTTAAAAAAAAAATAAAAAAATCACCAACCCTGATATATAACAAATAGTAAAATAGTTATTTAAAGACTACTTATAGCCTTATAAGAATTAGCTAAGCTGCTAGCTATGTACAATGTATAGCAACATTGGAATTGGAATTTTCCTACTTGTTTCTGAAATCTTGCCGCTCCAATGTAACAAATTTTTAACACATATGGTCTCACGACTCACGATCAATGAGTTGGCCATAGATTCCTTTAGACTCGACGAAGGACGAACATCAAGCCGATAACGATTACACGTAAATTGAATCTTTCAGTTCCCTAACATCCTTACTAAAAGAAAAAAACGGTAAAGTTTAGTAAGTTACACAACTCACGTACCCTCAAAATCTCCAGTGCCTGCCACAACCGTGGTTTGTTCGAGAGCACTAAGAGCAGTCGCCATCCTGGCTCCTGCCTTTCTTCTTGGGTGAAACAAAACTTTTGCGCGAAGTCCGAGTCCCGGCGAACTGGGCTAATGTTTACGCAATGGGCACTGTAAACCGAATTCGCAATATTTGATGGTGCGATTCAGACATGAAAGTATTTTCGTCGTTTACTGAATTATATTTTTCAGAAATTACAAGAGTGTTATTCGTGTTCGAAAATTCAAAATATTTCCTGACTGAATATTTTCATAATTATCTAATAGATAATTTAATAAAATCCTAAATAAGCAGGCGAGTTCAGGATAGATATGTTAAATAAAGGTAAAGAAATCGATAAACGAATTTGAAGATTTGATAAAATTAATTACGACTTTCACAAGAGAAGACAGAGCGAAATATACGTAGATTCGAGTCACTACAGATCAAAAGATAACGTTCTCTACCCGCACTTATCTGCATCAAGATTGTAACTGACAGTTGCCTTAAACGATTATTAGATGCTACCGTAGTTATTTCACTTTCATACCGACATATCTTTAATTGATAACCGTGGCTCTAGTCGTTCGCTCTTCTTTCATATTCTAGTTATCGACAGGATTCGTCGATACAGTAGCACAGTTTTTCATGCCTGCATCCAGCTTGACTCTATGACTCGTGCAGCGTGGAGAAGATCTTTCAGATCAGTTACTCATTCAGTCAAGTTAATTATTCACTTCCCTGAAAAACGCAGAAGTACCTCTCAACACATACAGCTTTGCAGTGTACTAGGATAACTATTAGTTATCACGTCACGCATAGACATTTACACGAGTCGCGCTGTCAGTTCCGTGTCGCTTCAGCCTTGCTTGGGACTGCCACGTCAAAATACAAACAAACATGCGTATTCTCAACAAGATCCAGAAATAGTAGGGATATTAATTAAGGATGAAGTGAACATAAACGAGAGAATTGTAGTAGTAATATCACTGCTGCGAGGCCCTGTACTCAGTTGTGCAAATCCTGGATAGCTTTAGTTCCAGTGCAGTTAACAACTTCATCACTTCCGAGCGATTTCAGTCTTCGTAGCTTCTGAACTTTGCAGGACAAGAAAGACCGTCGATAATCATGTACACGTGCCTGCCTTTACTTCGCCTGATGAGAGAAACTTTGGAAGCGCCATTCTCGGAGTAACGCTAGGAAATGATTTTGGACAGGACGAGAAGTGCATACTCTCGCTGGCGATTAGAGAACCAAGTCTACATCATCTGGATAAATACATCACAGTTTTCATCTTTTATCACTAGAACTCTTAGTTTTCATGTTTTGCATTTAGCCCGGACTGAGAGTTACGCTATCACCGGTTTTACTAGTGTTATTTGGACTCGCAGGTTTAATCTGATAAATGAACCTGGACCTCTAGGTAGTAAATGATACCCTATCATCCTATCCAATCATTAGCTGATCATCCAGCCAAATGAAGACACCTGCAAAGATCAACATGTGCAAGAGGAGTTAGTGGCATCCACAGCTGATCAAGAAGTTGGTGAAATAATTTTCGTGACATCGATTTCAAAGAAAACGTCGGAAGCATTAACCTTCACTGCAGATTTCATTTGAAGTAGGAGCTCTTCGCTAATTTCTGACTTATTAACTAGCGTTTGAAGCGGCTGATCAGGTCGTGAGACCTGATTGCTTCTTCTTGTTTGAAAAGAAAATTGGAAGTTCGTTTAGTGGCCAAATGTTTACTAGCGCTTTAGCTATCTCGCACCGAAAGTCAAGATGAACATCACCAAAGGGGTGGAAGGTCTCAGTTATCGCAAGCTTCTCAAATCAAAAATTGTTCATCACCCACAAGGGGCGGAAGGTCTCAATTGTCCAGCCCGCTGAAGCTGGCTCGAAGGAAGCAGCGTTAGCATCTCAAAGAGACGAAGTGATAATGAGGGACAAGTGACAAGCGACAGAAACTAAGACACTCGAACAAGAGGTCGCGAAGGTTGTTTACAACCTTCGCGTGAAATACAAGGCTCAAGGAAAAAAAATGAACACCACAGTTAGAACATGAAGGAGAACTGGTTAGGCAAGTGTTGGCGCGGGGAAGTCACGGGCTGGAGTTTCACGGCACCAATTATGCCGGGGTCACCCAGGTTCGGCCAGCCGTGCTTTTAGTACTTTAACGTGGACCACAACATAGGCTTGCAATAAAAGACATTTTCGCATCCACTTTCTTGAATCTGTAGTTCCACACTCTCTAAGAGAAAAAGAACAAAGAATAAATAACCTTAAGGAACACATAAACGAACAAAAAATGTATGAACAAGCACTTCTCATGAATAAACTAATCTAACTTATAAACTATAATAAACTAAAAACGAAGGCAATGTAATCTTTCATTTCCCTCAGAAAAAAGTTACTATTCAAATAAATTATTTAAACCTTAAAGCATTGTTAGACCTAAAAAAAAAACTTGCTTAAAATTTCCCTATTACCTAGAAATGGTGCCGAAATAACACAGAAATCTACTTCTCAGCTGCTTATAAACAATAATAATGACCGAACAAAGCAGACAAACACACAGATCATCGAGTGATAATCTTCATTCCTAAAGAAACAAGGGCAATGTAATCTTTCATTTCCTTCAGAAAAAAGTTACAATTCAAATGAATTACTTAAACCTTAAACCAGTCATATTCATTAAATTTGGCAAATTATCATTGTAAATATGCATACAAATATCTCAAAACACTAAGTGCTAGAGAAACCTATCAATTATTGGTTTAATTATAGAAAAAATCATAACATAAGATTAGACCAACCGTTGTTTAATATTAAAGGAAACACCCGAGATTTTCCCAAGCTAGGTCTTTTTTTTAATACCCATGAGACTAATAAATTCCATCAGCTGCGCTAATGCTTGCATCTTCCCAAGGCGCAGTCCGCGCAGTGTTCAGAAGCTGAAAAAAGTAATTGAAACAATCTAACCCAAGGTTAAAAATAAATTCATTTGATTTAATTACAATAATACAATTAATTGACTAATTAAATGAAACTAGTGAAAATATACGTCGAATTAGTCATCATTTAGAGATACAAACATAAATAATCGAATATTATTCTTTTAATATTGAACTTAACTTAGGAAGTTCAATTTTTTTATAAAATCCTTATATATTGAGCTATAGTATGACATGATCTACATTATGACATGAGCTATATTATGTCATGAGCTATTGAGCTACATTATGACATGAGCTACATTATGACATGAGCTATACTATGAACTGAGCTACATTATGACATGAGCTACATTATGACATGCGACATGAACTACATTATGACATGAGCTACATTATGAAATGAGCTACATTATGACAGGAGCTACATTATGACAGGAGCTACATTATGATATGAGCTACATTATGACATGATCTACATTACGATATGAGCTACATTATGACATGAGCTACATTATGACATGAGCTGCATTATGACATGAGCTGCATTATGACATGAGCAACATAATGCCATGAGCAACATTATGCCATGAGCTACATTATGACATGAGCTACATTATGACACAATCTCAGTCTTTGATTTTCTCATATCAACTTTTCGGTCTCCATTAGCACAAACAAGCAGCAATTCCCCACAATAACTAACACGATCTTGACACAACGCGACAGCGCGACCTTCACGTCATTTCTGCGGCATATTTTGTTTTTTTTTCTGCATTTGCTAACCAGAGCAAGATGGATTCATGAGC
>NW_025944118.1:0-763 GCF_000764305.2 Hyalella azteca | reverse complement strand
TAATATAATATAATATAATATAATGTAATATAATATAATATAATATAATGTAATATAATATAATATAATACAATATAATATAATATAATATAATATGGTATAAGTACTTATATGTATGATTTTATTCATTTTAGTTTGTAGAACTGATGATGTAGCTGGATTCCGAAACGTTTTCAATATCGATAGGGTGAATTTGCTTGGCGTTTTCTTTGCTTTTAAAAATTGTAATATAATATATGATATGATTTGATATACAATAATATAATATAAAATAATGTAATATAATTACGCCATTATGAATTATAGCAAATGTAATTCACAGGCTAACGGAAAGACTAATGCATGGATCACGTTCAATCCTGTTAAAACAACGCAAATTAAAATATCATATCAAGGATAAATCAATCTTCCATCACGGCTATAGAGACCTAATGATTAGTAAATATATTAAACGATAATTATAGAGCAGAGGTGCTTTTCTAACTAAAACAACGCAGTGAAGTGAAAAATATGATGAAAATAGGAGGCAAGAAGTTTAATAAATAGATTACTGAGCGCAAAGTTTCCAAATCAATGGAATTCTATAAACAATGTGACCTGAACGCCGGATTTCGAGATTGATGAATAGGCGTTGCTCGTAAATAAAGAATTAACTCGAAACTCGAGCGAAAAATGCCTTGAGGAAGCAATTCTAATTCGTTCCGCCGGTGATGGTGAGACAAGACAACCGACAATTGGTCTTGAAGTTCAGCGACTTATTAAT
>NW_025944117.1:0-502 GCF_000764305.2 Hyalella azteca | reverse complement strand
TATATTATATTAAATTATTGAATATTAAACAATATTGTATTATCATATCATATCAATTTAAATTGTATTATATAATTGACTTCACATTCCCCTTTTGCAGGCACAGAGGCACCCGCTGCTTCACCCGCTGCTTCACCTGCTGCTTCACCTGCTGCTTCACCCGCTGCTTCACCCGCTGCTTCACCTGCTGCTTCACCTGCTGCTTCACCCGCTGCTTCACCCGCTGCTTCACCTGTTGGTGTTACCCCGGCCATAAAACAGTCAAGTGTGAGTATATCTTTACATTGCTTTATATCTTGCTTTGAAATATCTTGCTTTAAAATATCTTGCTTTAAAATGTCTCGCTTTAAAATATCTCACTTTAAAATGTCTCACTTTAAAATGTCTCACTTCAAAATGTCTTGCTTTAAAATGTCTCGCTTTAAAATTTCTCACTTCAAAATGTCTTGCTTTAAATGTCTCGCTTTAAAATGTCTCGCTTTAAAATGTCTCACTTTAAAAT
>NW_025944116.1:0-489 GCF_000764305.2 Hyalella azteca | reverse complement strand
AGTAGAATAAAATTTAGTTAAGTTATTAGCTAAAAGCAGTAAACAAATTGAACTCGTGGACTTCAACATCTTGGCAGAAGGCTTTGGACACTACGAAGGCTTCTAAAAACCAGCACACAGAATATAAAGATATCAATGCTATCAGGCTGTGTAAAGTATAAATTAAAATATGAATAGAAGCGCCAGATGCTGCACCGGTCAATTGCAACATTTTTATCATCCAGTTCATTGGAGTAAAACACATTGCTTCGAGTATTTATGGCAGAGTACGGTATATATTCTTTCAAGAAATGCAGAAAATTTGTGACGAAGATACAAATAGAAAAAAAGCATGCCTAACCATCATCCATAGCATAACGCTAAGATAGGTAAAAGACAGGAATCTTGAAAGTAAATACCGAATTTCCGCACTCATGCGGGAAATACCGAAATCCCGCACTTCTTTTTGTAGAATGTTCAACAGTATTGAAAATTCGTATAGCTGTTGAA
>NW_025944115.1:0-47891 GCF_000764305.2 Hyalella azteca | reverse complement strand
GGCCGCGTGCAGCACCACATCAGCGCTCTGAACGGTCAGTATGCTTACACAGCTTAACTTCTGTTACTGCTGACTTCCTGAGTACTGTTTTAAATTCTCTATTTTATGTACAAACAAGTCTTAACTTTAACACCTCTTGCTGCTGAGTTCGTAAGTATCGTTTTAAATTCTCTATTTTATATACTTAAAGCAAGTTTTGACTTCAATACCTCTTACTGCTGACTTCCTGAGTACCGTTTTAAATTCTCTATTTTATGTACAAACAAGTCTTAACTTTAACACCTCTTGCTGCTGAGTTTCTGGTACCCTTTTAAATTCTTTATTTTATGTACAAACAAGTCCTAATTGCAATACCTCTTAATTCTGAGTTCCTGAGTAGCCTTTTAAATTCTCTATTTTATGTGCCAACAAGTCAAGTTCAACACCTCTTACTGCTGAGTACTGTTTTAAATCCTCTATTTTATGTACTTAAAGCAAGTCTTAACTTAAATACCTCTTACTGCTGAGTTTCTGGTGCCCTTTTAAATTCTCTATATATGTACAAACTAGTCTTAACTTCAATACCTACTATTGTTGAGTTCGTAAGTACTGTTTTAAATTCTTTATTTTATTTATAAACAAGTCTTAACTACAATACCTATTACCCCTGAGTTCCTAAGTACCGTTTTAAAGTCTCTATTTTATGTACAAACTAGTCTGAACTTCAACACCTCTTACTGTTTTTATTTCTTCATTTTTGTTATTCCCGAGGGGTTGCCACTAAATATCCAATTCTTGCTCGTTATTCCTTGTCGCTTACCTGCTGTTACCTGTCTAAAGCAAGGCCAGTAACTATCGTAACTTATAATTCTTGAAATTATAGGTTGCATCGTAGATGGTATAAATTATAAATGTATTCTATGATAGTTGCCGTTGGTATTTATTTTATGGCTGACCTGTATGGAATCTTACACGGGATAATAATTTTCAATAATGCTCATCTTACGATTGAATGTACCGTTCTGCTATCAGATTTACAAATATTTAGAATGTCTTGAAGGAATGGTTTCCATGAAATTGACTAATAGATGTTAGATGATTAAAAATATATTTTAATAACTATTAAATAATTTATTCAAGCTTAGCCCAGCGGCGAGTTTCCTTTAAAGTTAAACTGGTTGATTACATGGAGGTCATCTGTATCATGACTAAGAAATAGATCGGTGATACTATTTCGACCTCTGCTGCCCAATATTTTTATCAACGTTGCTCACTTATTCAAAACGCTTATAAAATGGTTAGGGACGATTAGTGTTATTTTTTGCTTTTTTCATATACTTTATGAGTGTAGCACTTTCTTTTTTCTGTATCTCACTTTTGAATACTCGTATGATGCATTTATAAATTTTTGAGGGACGTTTAGTGATATTTTCAGAATTTCTTTCATATAGCTAATGCGTGTAGCATTTTCAGTTTTCTGTAGCTCACTTATATATATTAATATATATAATGCATTTTTAAATATTTGTGGGACGTTTAGTGATATTATTGTCTACAAACGCCTCTTTCTTGATATTTAGTACTTTAGTACTCTGCAATTTTAATAGTGAAATGTTGGACACAAATGTGTATTTCACAGATATAACCCCAGTAAACCAATATATTTTTAGCAGTTTTAACTGTTTCAGCACTAGAAACCCAGGACGTCTCTTGACAGATTTACGGCCGTACTCGTGGCCGGTTTCACGGCCCATCTCCAAATTAAATTTATCAAAGAAAATCTCCCAAACTAATGTACGCAGCTCTATGAAACTTGGAACACGTATTCATTAGGACCTAACGTGGATGTTTAGCTCCTGAAAATTTTTTAATTTCACCTTCATTCGTAAGTTACATGGCGGTACGGGCCGAAATTCGCAGTGATCAAATAATTTCTTCAAAATACTGAGCAGATTCGAACGAAATTTTGAATAAACATTTCTAACTACCAAACGGTGATGTTTAATTCGTGAAAAAAATTTCTATTTTCTTCCGTTTCGTGCGATTTTATTTTTATTTCACAGTCATTCGTGATTTCCGGCCCGTATCGCCGAATTGGTCGCTTAAATTCGCGGTGATTAAGAAATTTTGTCTAAACTTAGGAACAGATTTGAACGAAACTTAATATATAAATACCTAACCTCAGCAACGGTAACGTATAGCTAATGACAATTTTTGTCTATTTTGCCTTCGTATATTTCGTATATTTATAAACGTATATTTCGTTTATATTTCGTTTTTGTCTTCGTTTTGCCTTCGGATATACGGAGAAACGACCGGCATTTCGACCGGTTTTCCCAAGAGCCGTATACGTATAGCCGTATAACTCACAAACGAAGGCTAAATTGAAAAAATTGTCACGAGCTAAACATCACCGTTGCTGAGGTTATGTATTTACATACTAAGTTTCGTTCAAATTTGTTCAGCAGTCCAGAAGAAATTTCTTGATTACTGCGAATTCATGCACTTTTTGCTGTTTAAATCACGAATGAAGGTGAAGCGGCCAAAATCGAAAAAATTTTCGCGAGCTAAGCATCGCCATTCGGTAGTTAGGTATGTTTAATCAAAATTTCGTTCGAATCTGTTCAGCAGTTAGGAATAAATTCCTTGATCACTGCGAATTTCGGCCTGTACCGCCATATAACCAACGAATGAAGGCTAAATTCCAAAAATTTTCATCACCGTTAGGTCCTATTGAATGCGTTTAAAAGGTTTCATCGAGTTAAGTTCATTAGTATGGGATATATTCTTTGATTATTGAATTTCTTTTTAAATTGGGGCGTGAGACCGGCCGCGACGTAGTATAGAGTCACGTGCTGCACGTGTTGTGTACAAATCGTCAAACAAACGTTCGAACTTCGAACTGCCGCCCCCCACCTGCCCCTTTCTTCCTCGCCGCCCCCCTTCCAGATCATTCCACATTCCCAGGGGGACGGTACCGCCCACTTTGGGAACACTGCTCGTGACGGTTCCAAAAAGTTTCCTTTTCATCAAAAATCAAATAACGTAATATAAATAAGGTACAATCATTCGTATTACGGCATATCGCTTCTGATTAGTTATCTTTTAAATTTGTGCTTATACGTAGTTAGATTTAAGGTAGTTATAAACTGAATATTCAGAGTACAAGTGTGGAGAATGCAACAAGACACTGCAAGGCACCATGTGCATCATAAGCGTCATGTACGTTTTAGCGTCTCAGTCCGCTGGCGAGTTCGGGGAAACGTAGGTAGTTAGGTACCGTACGCTATCGGCAGTCAACCGATAATACGTAGTCACTTTCGTTTCTGTTGGGCTTCTCTGTGGAAACTACAATTGTTGACATTTCTTTTGGGTTGGATTTACATTTCTTTTACAACGGATTTCTTTTCTCTGTTTTCTATGAGGCTATCAGCTTTCCTTAGCAGCAACTCCGTTAATTAAAAAACGAGTTATATATCATTATTTATTACTTATATTTAGTATTTTCTTCGAATTCAGTGATTTTCATTGAACTTCATGCCAATTATTTGGGGATCATTAATTCATGTTATAAGTTTATTCCTCAAAATTTTAGGGATCTGGTTAATATATTAACAAGATCCTTGGAAGCATGCGAGAGGATTGTAGAGATTAGGTTTTATGAGGTTGTCGAAAACTCAAAATCCAGAATCCAGATTAACTTTTATCAGTCGCGCGTCGGACGCGAGCCAAGGTGGACTGTCTGTGCGCACCGCTCCCTGACACAGTTCTCTGGAAGTCAGGAAAACGTCTGAAAAGCTTTTATTCTTTCCGGCACAAATATTTGAATTACAGCGCCAATGATACATCCGTTATAGAGCTTATAGAAGAATAATTTGCCTCTGCCCTTTTATTTGTAACGATATTTATGCTCTTCAAGACTGGCTTACCGAACCGTCATTAGCTCTAGCGGCTAAGCCCGAACGTTTGGTACCTACCTAGTATCTTTGGAATCGTTCCACCGTGATTAGGCTACCAAAGTTTCTAATTTTTGCTATTATGGTTCATAACTTATTTTAATTTGTATCTTATTGTGTTTGAATAAGGGCGTGAGCATTCGTAGATAATCAGTTTTCAATTATTCTATGAGAGATCATGTTTTTCTTATTTAGTACCACGTATGGCGCTGTTGTTTGTGAAGCCAGGTGAGTGATTCCTTCCTATGATGTGAAAAAATAATTAGTTACCAAATTCTATCGTTTCAACTAGTCAAGACCCCTAATTATTATATCGTTAAAAAATGCGTGTAAGAAATTTTGTAATTTTTCACCCTCTTCTTATAGTGGGTAGGTGCGTAACAAACGTGCTTATTAGTTCAGTTTTGTATGAAATTCTGTCTGTGATGCCGGGATCGCCGGCTCGACAAGAGCAGCTCAGCTTCAATCTTGCGTATCGATTCGCACTGCGCACGTGGCGCAACTCGGGCGTCAGCTCTGTGACTTTCAACACTTTTTATATATGCTGACAACTTCTTGTCGCATGAGAACGCTCCTTGGTGTCGTTTCTATCTTCATGAATCTTTATGACATCACAATAGTAGAATACAATTGCGAATTGTCGTAGTTCGCTTCAATTCGATGAGGCAAAGCGTCGTCTACTGAAATGATCGTCTTCAGAATTATATTGATTTTAAACTTACAAGCTCGCGTAAGGTAGCCTACTCGTCGATTTCAGTCGATTCCTGAGTGTGATTCCGGTTTTTCGAGTTTCGATTCGGAGTATGACTTATCGAGTTCCATTGCATTTTTGATCACGGATGATTGATCTGTTTATTTTTTTTTACAGAATTGGCGTGGAGCCGTTGGCTGAGTGCCTGCGACCATCCGGTAAGTTGATCATTGTGACAAAATACCAAAAATGTTGTAACCTTAATTACTTTCGATGATCCATATTTTTGTCCTCAAATATTTTGTCGAAAACTAATAAGAATAAAGAAGTATAAATTACATGTGGGGTAAACCAGTATATTCTGACATCGTTGGTACCTAATTCTGACACTTCTCAATTTTTTTCCTTTATATTAAGCTGTGTCTTAGTTCCACGCAGTCGTTGATGGTTGAAATAGTGACTTCATTAGTTCATACTATTGCACGCCATACTACTGCCAAAACACTAGGTCTGGGCCGTCTGGCGGGAAAATGTTAAGATCCAAAGAGAGACAGTGTGCGTCACCCAGCGAGAAGTTGCCGAGAACATCGAAAATTTTGTCAAAGCTGATAGTTGACCTTGCTCTACCAAATAGTGATAAACTGTTTGTGTAGAAAGAATATTATGGTTTGAGACTTTCAAATAAGTCTGTGAATATATTAGGAATCCTTTAAGTATACTTGTATTTGCTGATTTCAAGTTATGTTGTTCAGAGTAGACATGAATTGCTTATCAAACGATTGTGAATCTGTTAAATTTTTATATCTTGAAATTTTACTAATTGCGTGAAACTGTTAAATTTTATGCGTGAAGAATTGCAGTGGACTTGCCATCGTCTTCGCTTACAATTCGAGTTATTTTTCAGTAACGGATCTTGATGTTCGTATAATTATATTTTCTAATCATAATTTCGTATAATTATATTTTGTATTTCATAATTATACTTTGTATAATTATATTTTTTATTTATATAATTATTTTTATATTGTTCGTATAATTACATTTTCTAATTTTATAATTTAATTAAATTCTTCTGTTTTCTATCACCATGACCAACACAGCAGCATCAGCTCCGTCTGACTCGCCCATCACAGCCCCGGCGCCAGCAGCATGCGCAGTCACCGATGCGGCACTAGCAGCCCTAGCGCCTGCTACAGGCGTGCAGAGGCGACGCAAGCACAAGCTACGGCGACGCTCGAATATATCTCTGGTATGCTTCATACTTGCAATAAGGAAAATAATGTTATTTCCATGATATACTCGCAATAAAACCTTGATACACTCGCAATAAGGAAAATAATATATCCATGATACCCGCGTAATAAAGTCTTGATACACTGCTTGATACCTTGATATACACCTTGATGCCTTGATACACTCGCAATAAGGAAAATAATATATCCATGATACCCGCGTAATAAAGTCTTGATACCTTGATTTTCTCCTTGATGCCTTGATACACTCGCAATAAGGAAAATAACATTATTTCCATGATATACTCGCAATAAAACCGTAATACACTCTTTAAGTTTAATACCTTTATATACTCCTTGATGCCTTGATACTCTCGCAATAAGGATAAAAATATTATTTCTATTATATGCTGGCAATAAAACCTTGATACACTCTTTACTACCTTGATATACTACTTGATGCCTTGATACACTCGCAATAAGGAAAATGATGAATAGAATCCCGAGCCTTATTTTATTCACAAATATATGATATAAAATTATGTTTCGTTATATCAAATGAAGGAATGGGTAACCTCTATTGCACTGCAGAATATTTATTTAGGAAAAAAATGATATGACGTCAGCAAGAACGCCTAATTTGTCCCATAAACAGCCTTATAGTGTACATTAGCTAACTGAATGCATTTTTAGCGAATATATATGATGTGAATAGTTATTTGGCTTCAAATTAAACTTTCTAACCTCGGCATATTCATATGTTTTCATCACATCACGGTATAAAACGTGGTACGTACGACTATATTCACGTATACTGAACGCTCTATTGAACATCTTAGTTTTCTCCATGAACGTCGTCTATTTCTAAGCCCTCATAATTTTACTTCTTCGTGAACCCTTATTTCTAAGCCCTCATAATTTTACTTCTTCGTGAACATTTATTTCTAAGCCCTCATAATTTTACTTCTTCGTGAACGTCGTCTATTTCTAAGCCCTCATAATTTTACTTCTTCTTGAACGCTTATTTCTAAGCACTCGTAATTTTGCAGCACACGCGTGGCTCAGACTCAGGATCAGACAAGGCAGGCGCGGGCAACCACCGCATGAGTGTCTCAGCGTCCGACTGCGGTGCCTCCGTCGCGTGCTTGCTGCGCGGTATCGTCAAAAGCTCTTCTTTCGCTGGTGAGTGATAATGCTCCTCCTGAGAGAAATAGTGTTCATCATTATTCTTATAATTTAACGGTTTTTGAAATTTATGCGTTGAAAGCTCAAGCTGGAATTGTTTAGGATCATTATTCTTATAAGTTAACAATTTTTGAAATTGATGCGTTGAAAGCTTGAGCAGGAATTGTTTAGATAGTTATCTGGTGAAATGAGAGAATTTGATTTTTTATAGAAATTCTTAACCGGTGAAATATTCTCTGTGGGTTTAAAATTTTTAGTCTCCATATTCGCAGTAAAATGAAATAACCGCAGTAAAAAATACTTTCGTTTAGCCTTGAATTTGTGTATTTATCGAAAAAATAATTTGTGTAGCACTACACCCCCAATCTATACTTGATTACATTGTGTTTTATTTATTTAAAAATAATTTGGGTAGCATCCTAATCTATACCTGATTACATTGTGTTTAATGCCTTTTTGACTCATTACAGGGCACCCTCTAACGATGCCTGAGCTGCCAGTCTCCCCAACAGCTACTCTAACTTGTCTACCTGACCACGGCTTCGTGTGCTGTCCCTCAGATGTAACAGGAACTCAACGCCTAGATAAAGTGCCAAAATCCGTCCTAGCTAACGCCAAAACAAGCTGCCTTCTCCGCACCAGTGACGTGAACGTCCCCTTGCGTCCGCTCAGCTATACCTTACCTTTAACTGTATTGTCTTCCTCTAGTGATCAATCTGATAAATCTCTCCCTGGCAGCCCTCTGAATAGTTCACTCAAAGATACCTATGGACAACATTCTGGCCACGGACATACTGGGTTCTCTTCCAAAGTGTCCTGTGACGCCGACCTTGCCGCTAACCAAGAAGATTTGAGTTCGCATTCAGAGCAAGCGTGGGACCCATTCCTGGAGAACAAGTATTTGAGCGAAAATTATTCTGAAGACTTGGATACTGAAGCTGCCAAAAAATTCCTGGATTTCGGTGATGATTATAGAAGATATATTGACTCAGATGGTGGATCTTCATTTTTCGGCGTGCCAAAACTCCGCAATATTAACAAGAGAGGATACGATCAAACTGGCTGTGCAAGTGAACGTAGTCTGCCAAGCAGTCGCATTACAGATTCCCTCGACATCGATGACACAAATGAGCCCATTGTAAAGCAACGCGACGAAATCCCTTCAAAATCCCCCGAGAAATTCCAGAAAAGAGGATGTGAGCAAATTCCAGAGGACGTGAACGTGTCGGACGGAGTGTCGCAGTCGGACCAGGCCAGGTCACAATGCAGTCAGGTTTCAGAAAAACGTAGCAAAACCAACGATAAGTTAGAGTGCGGTAACAGTGATCGCAGCAACAGATCAGCTCGCAGGAACCGTGAAGCTGCAAGAGAGGAGCTGGACTCTGATTCAGACATCGAGGACGTCGTAAATCTCATCAAGGAAAGCCGCTCGCATCTCGTGGTCGCTGAAAACGTCCTCAGCAAACACTCCGATGAAGAGGCCTCTGTCCATCTTATGGACTATGTGAGTCCCTTGGCATGCTTGACATTATTATTATTATTAAATATTATGAGATTATAATGAAATAGTAACATTTAATTATTATGTTCATAGTGAATTTCGTGTTCCTTTCCCATATTATTGTAAATTAAGTACTTCAGGGTAGCACTAATAAATAAATCGAACAAGCCCCAAATCTGTGTTTATAATTATTCAAGAAGGAATAAAAAGAGGCTGTATCATTGAACTAAGAATTGGAAGGGGTTTTATGATGTGGTGAGTTGATGAGATGGTTAATGTCCCTGGCAGGGCGAGGTTCTGTCACTTTGCTCTACCAACTTGACTGCCTTGCCTGACCTGCTGGCGCCTCTACAGCGCAGCGGCCGCGTGCAGCACCACATCAGCGCTCTGAACGGTCAGTATGCTTACACAGCTTAACTTCTGTTACTGCTGACTTCCTGAGTACTGTTTTAAATCCCCTATTTCATCTACAAACAAGTCGTAACATCTATACCTCTTACTGTTGGGTTCCTGAGTACCGTTTTAAATTCTTTATTTTATTTATAAACAAGTTTTAATTGCAGTACTTCTTACTGCTGAGTTCGTAAGTACCGTTTCAAATTCTTTATTTTATGTTTTAAGTTTTAACCTCTATCTATACCTCATTACCTTTTACTGTTGGGTTCCTGAGTACCGTTTTGAATCTCTATTTTATGCACGAACAAGTCTTAACTTCAATACCTCTTACTTCTGAGTTCGTAAGTACAGTTTTAAATTCTCTATTTTATGTACAAACTAGTCTTAACTTCTACACCTCTTACTGTTTTTATTTCTTCATTTTTTTTTTATTCTTGAGGGGTTGCCTCTCAATATCCAATTCTTGCCCGTTATTCCTTGTTGCTCACCTGCTGTTACCTGCCTAAAGTAACTATCGTTATAAGCCTTGAAATGATAGATTGCATTTTAGATAGTACAACTTATAAGTGTATTCTACGATATTTTTGTACCTATTCTTTGGCTGACCTGTATGGGATAATAATAAAATAATAAATAATAATAATGACTCTTAGACGGGATAATACTTTTAAATAATTCTTCACTTACGATTGAATATACAGTTCTGCTATCTGCTATCAGATATTAAGAATGTCTTGAAGGAAAGGTTTTCATGAAATTGACTAATAGATAATTAAAAATATTTTTAAAAACTATTAAATAAGGCTTTCAAACTATGCCCAGCGGCGAGGTTCATTAAAAGTTAAACTGGTCGATTACAGGAAGATAATCTCTATCACAAGTAAAAACTAGATCATGTGAGACAGTGATACTATGTCGACCTCTGTTGTCCAATGTTTTGTCAACGCTGCTTGCTTATTCAAAGCGCTTATAAAATGGTTAGTGACGTTTAGTGACATTATCCTAATTTTTTTCATATAGTTGATAAGTGTAGCATTTTCAGTTTTCTGTAGCTCACTTATATATATTAATATATATAATGCATTTTTAAATATTTGTGGGACGTTTAGTGATATTATTGTCAATTTTTCGTGGAATTCACGCATGTAGCATTTTTTTCGTGTGGCTTACGCAATCAGTGAGCCGTTTACTCAAGCAAGGCGTTGCTCACGTAACATGCATGCTGTGTTGGCATCTGCCCGCGCATGCCTCCGCTGGGTTCGTTGAGAAGGATTATATGTTTGTGGTCGAATTAATACGTGCAGTAATTCATACATAGTAGCTCGCATTGCAGTCCTTGATTTATCCTATCCATAGTATTAATATCTAGTAATTGTATTACTGAGATTCCACAATTCCAAGAACAACATTTCTGAAATGGGTGATTGAAAATTAGATCATCTACAGAAATTAATTAGGTTTTTCTTGCAAATAGATTCATAGCTGGAGCTTTCCATGTATACAGTAGTGCATTTTCGGTGGGCTCGGAGTTTATTTCTTACCGTTTACTTGCTTTGAGCAAATTCTCAGCCCCGCTCTCCACCAATTATTTAACGTAGAATGTGGAAGCTTATTCTCACAGAATAAACTCATAGAATTCTCCGTCGACCTTTCTGCCAAACAATTTTTTCTGCTTGCATGACTGTTTTTTTGTTGCACGATGGAGAACTCAAGAGTTGCACTGTATTGCAGTGTCTCAAATGCTGCGTTTAACTTAAATGATTTCATTTTGTCCAGTATTTAAAAATTTAATAATGCATGCAAGAGATTTAATGGCTGCATTTCCTGGTGATATCTAGCAGCTTAGGCATTCAAAGCCGGAGCAAGTGTACGTGTTGTTGATAACTACTGTTGAACGCGCTACAACAGTTGCCACTGCGGACCATATACTCTGCACCCTCAGCGTACTCTTGAGCCTAAGCAGTTTGTACACTCTGTCGTACTCCTTCATTAACGAAATGTACCAACAGGGTACTATTTTCTCCTCACGCTACCCCAACCCTCTTCTGTTGTGAGCTTGGCCTGATGCTGCAACTCGCGGCTATCAATGTTTAGTTGCAGTTGGCAACTTGGCAGTAGTTTGTGATGACTCAGTGTGCGTTGAATCGCCAAAGAGGTAGGACGTGGAGAGGCGTTCGGCTTCTCTCAAAAACTCTCCGCGTGTCGCGTACTAATTGGTGCTTTTTAGTGTATTGACTGAATATGTATTGAATTTTTAGTTTTCTTGTTCATAAACAAGTTTGTAGCAACAGTCCAAAGAATGATGCATTGATTAGCGGGATCACACACACACATATATATATGTAAGATTCAGTCAGATATTTTACATATATACTCATACAGTGTGTAAGACATTACCTGATTACTTTGCAAAATTGAAAATTTTTCTTCAAAAGGCTCAAAAACGGCAGATTTGCGTTTAACTTTATCATTTATTACAAATTTACAATTGACTCGAGGCCAAATAGACTACATAGTCAGAATCGTTATCATCCTAATCGTTATCAGTGCCTCCGTTTCTATCATCTACATCAGCCTTGTCATTAGTTGCATGTCTTCGCGATATCGGTAGAGATATGCGTATGCTTGGTCGTGCATGTTGCAAAACGACGGAGAGGTCCGCTCGGCTGTTTATAGACGTTGTGTGGGTCTGCCTTAGGTTAGGTTAGGTGCCAAAAGCAGCGCGCACCCCATGCCATGATCCGTTTCAGCTCCCTACTGCTACTCTTTACTGCTCATTAATCGGCGGTTCTCGTCGTTTGTGTGACATTCTCAGTCCGGTATCATTCGGCCAAATTCTCAGTCCGGTATCATTTGTTGGTCCTGTCAACTCAGTGCGTGTCTCGACGTCGTCGCTTAGTAATATTCAACAGCGTGGTAGCGTTGAAATATACAAGCAGTTCATGTGCTGAACTTCTAAATGAAAAGTTCAATGAACTGCGCTCGATGTCTTTTAGGACTAGCCTGCATAAAACTCTTGACATTTGAGACAGTTCACTCACATTTATTAAAATTTGAACTTTTTAGGCATAATTTCTTCCTAATCATTATTCGTATTCGTGCAGATAGTTCAATTCATTTCGATTGTGTACTGTTCAATCTGTTTTGTGTTATCCGTTCAGCTATATTGTTTCTAAATATCATTGTTTATGAAATCACAAAAAGCTTGAAATGTCGCAATATTCAGAGTGTCTAAATGATTTTGAAAGTCGAAATTATGTGTACGACAATATTAAGCTGACTGGTTTCGATGTGCGCGGAATCAAATTTAATGTTGGCAACTTTGTAGCTCATGATTCCGGAAAGTTGCAAGACATGGAACAAATTGATGCTAATAGTGCGCTGGATTCCGCACCGACTCTGCGGATGAGCAGCAGCACTTTGAAGGAAATCCAGTCAATCAACAGAAATGCAGATCCTGATAAAAAATTACTCGAGGCTTCGAGCAACGCGGACCAATCATACGATGCCGATGCTAGTGTTAAATGCCAGGTTGATGATGCCTCCAAGTGCACCAATGATGAGGACATGAACCCCATTTCGATTTCTGTTTTTGATACCCCGACTCTCAGTCATGAAGGCTCCTCGCTTAACGACGACCCTTCCAGAAGATATTCTGCTTTATTGTTGTCTGATTTACAACCGGACGCGACCTCTTCGTCTGTTGAGGAAAACCGTGGCGTTAACGCTGAGTCTGGCAAAACGTCTGAAGTTGAACATAAAACAGAATCGTTTTGGGAAACGGAACTCATTCATGAAGATCTTCAGGAGTCGTTTATTCATAAAGATTCACACAATGCCTCTGTTGTTAGCACTCACGCTTCTCCACTCATCACTAATGAGTACCCTACTGAATTATGCCACCCTTCGACAATTTCGACCACACACGAGTTGGCCGAGGTTCATGAAATGTGCCCTAGCATTGATCAAGAAGAGTCAAAAGAATCCGAGTGCTCGAATACTCCCGTACCAATTACTGACACGTCTGCCTCATCAGAGTATAAAGAACTACCTTTGTTGACTGAAAAAACTTCTGTGACTGCAGGATATCCTGTAAACGAATCATGCGTTGAAACTCTGAAGAAAATTACATGTGAATCAGCTTCTGCTTCATTGAAAGATTTCTATGACAAAGAGTGTCTTGAATTCAGAGATTCTCAGAATGCATCCAGGACATCAAATAGTTTCGCGTCTAGCGCTGAAGCTGGAATCCTCATTCCGAAAGCCTTTTCATCGTTCGTCGATGACTCTTCCCTACTGGCTCCATGCCTCAACGATAGCTTGGGCATAACATCCACCAGTCATGTTTCTCACAAAAATATTGATGTCACTCTTAACGACCATAATGATATAGTGGGTAAAAATACGACAGCAAATTCAGAAAGCTTGATTTTTGATCAAATCTGCCCATCTTCAAAGCCTGATACTGGGCCACACGACATTAATGAAAATCCCAGCACCGTGGACACAGGTGCAGAAACTACCATCACTGTACAAGGCGAATCTAAGGTTGCAAATATTAATGATAAAGAAAATATAATCCTGGAAAGATTGAGTAATGTTGACCCTATACAGGATCACCCGGGAAACTCTGCGCCATCATCTATTTCCGGAAAAAAGGATGGGCT
Organism: Hyalella azteca; assembly: GCF_000764305.2. Classification (NCBI taxonomy): domain Eukaryota; kingdom Metazoa; phylum Arthropoda; class Malacostraca; order Amphipoda; family Hyalellidae; genus Hyalella; species Hyalella azteca. Next base: position 34,284 of record NW_025944115.1, on the reverse strand, counting down.
GCTTGATCATAAAACTTGTAAAAGTAAGAAAGACGTGAAAAACAGTGGCAATAAACTGAGTGTCAAGATTCCTCCTAATTTTGAGAAAGAAGAGCTCAAGGGAGAACTAAATGGATCTGTGGAAAAGATCAAAACTTCGAAACATAAAAAGAAAGGCAAAAAGAACAAGCTGGACGGCAAAGAAGAATCGATACCCATTGCTTCTGTGTCCCCTGTTGTAGAGCGGCGTCGCCTAATTCGCGGCAGCAAATGGAGGCAAGATGTGACCAAATTTCGTGACACCAAGCCTACAGTTTCACCGGCGTCACTTGTGCTCGCGAACCTTGGGCAATCAGAGTCTCTGGCTGCTGACCTCGGCGAAAAGAGTGACCGGCTTAGCTGTACTCAAAAAGAAGCAAGCAGCTCCGTCGCGTCCGAAGATTCCAAACAATTTGAAGCGGAAAAAACAAACAAACACGCTGAAGGAATTAATGTAAACAATAATGAAAAAGAGCACAGCGAGAAACCTATCACTTCATTACCTGTCACTACTGAAACGGGACGTCAGGTTCAGTTGACTTCTAATGTTGAGCAAATTAATGAAATCAGTGAATGGAACTCAGTTCAAGCGGCTGAAACTAATTACGAAGACATTACAACTGCTTATTTTCTCGCTCAATTGGAAAGGTCTTTGAGACCTTTTCCCCTTAGCAGAACTCAAACTCACATTGTCATCAGAGATAAATTGGCGAATCAAGATGCCTGTTGTTCAGAAGAAATACCTCATAAATTGAGTAACCTCTTTGGTGAGGAAAGCGCACTTGTTCCGCCCGGCGTTTGTAACTATAATGTCATCATCAAAGTGAGTGAAACAGCTGAGAAAGAACATCCAGAAACCGAATATTTGAGTAGCAATAGTGAATCTAATGGCCAAGACAGCGTTCGGAGTTGCTTAATTCTACCTGAAATTCTTGGTAGAAACTCTGATGTCGTGTTCGGGGATTTTGATTCTCAAGAAAGGGAGGATCTGAGATCGTCACAGGAAGTTGAAAATGATATCAGAGATGGCAATAATGCATGTATTGAAATTGGTGCTAAAGTGTCCCAAATTGATATTGTTACCGATGCCGGCAATTTGTGTGTGAATTCTGAAAACGTTCCTGATCCAAGCAATAAAATTAATTCAGTAAATAATGAGTCTAGCATTGAATTGAACAAGGCTCAATATTCTTGTGCCACATTCAGTGTAGACAAAGACTCCAGTGCTGAATTGGATAAAACTCGGGATTCCCTCGACAGCAATGAAGATTATTCTCTTTACATCATCGACCGTCACGACAATGGGCCAAATTCAAATGACTCATCTGAGAGTGTCAAAGTTTTGAATTTACCGAGTGATGAATTCGTTAAAGGCCACGACTTGGAACTATCGGAAGACTCTACAGATCAGTCTTGTGGCGATAATAATCCTGCAACAATCAGTTCGACAGAATTTGATGAGCGACATCTTCCTAACCTTTCAGATTCTCATTCATTATCCCTGAATTTATCTAAAAATGTCTTGGATCCTTCCCATGTACAAGCGTCGAATATTTCTATGAGTTCTGAGGGGTCACATGGTTCAAGTATTCTCATGTATGACGAAGATTGTCACTGCGCGCAGTTGAACATAGTTCTTGCGAGCCATGCTCTTACCACTGGTAGTTCTTCAAATGAAAGTGATGACATCCAGGTTCCAGTACTATTTGAAACTGTCGCCCCATCTACTTCAAACCCACCAAGTGCTACCGTTACTCCTCCAAACTCACCTGTCCCTGCCATTGTTTCCCGTCCAACGTCATCTGCATCTTCTGCACGACAAGGATCTGGTGAAGAAGGTTCTTGTTCGGCATCCCGAGAAAACTCTTTATCTCCGAGCCAAGTTCAATCAACCTCGGTTCGAGGAACTAAGCCTCAAAATTTTGATATTTCAGAGTTCCCTACATTGGTGAACGCAAAAGTGCGTGGCGATCAAAATGTTCTTGATAGATTATCTTCCAGCGCTCTGTCTTCTCCTGCTGTTCGAAAAATGACTCGAAAGAAAGTTAGTAAGAAGAGAATTGAGAAGCGTCTTCAGCGAAATATGACTGAGTTCTTAGGAAATACTTCATCGACAATACCGTCCAAAGGGTCTACAAGTAACAAATCTGAAATGGGATTTTCAGATTCTGAAGAGGCAACCATAGCCACCGACTCTACCATTAAAAATACAAGTTACAACGCTGAACAATCGGAATCAAAAACTCCCGAAAACATATTGGTCTCTTCTAATTTAATTAATCCAAATCCCGATGAAAGTTCTGTTATTTCGAATGGTGAGTGCCTTTCGGAATTGTTCTGGTTTTCGATTCATTTTTCGACTGTATCTGTTATTAGACTCATAATTTAAGTTATGAACGCTCTGACTGTTACTGAAAGAATGAAAATAGAGCTTGAAGTATTTTTTTCAAAATCGTGTGTGCATTTGTGCTTGCATTGAAAGTTTCAATGACGCGGTAATATCAATACCTCAATTTGACTGTTGATGAAGTTCTAAATGCTCGCAAGAAAATAACGATCGTTTAAGACAAATTTGCTCTAATCAATCCTGTATAGTGGCGTTAGTATACTCAGAATACTATCAAAATACTAATATTTTCTAGTCCCTGCACGACTTCCCCACTCGAGACAACACTGGACATTTTGGTTCACCTAACCTCACGAAATAATGACAATGTTATTCAAATCCATGTTATTTCCAGGTCTGATCCAGAGATGGGAGTCAGTACAGCAGCGCGCGTCAGCCCGGCAGCAGCAGTCTCAGCAGCTGCATGCTCTGCACACGACCATCAAGCAGCTGCACATGAAACTGGACGCCCTACAGCAGCACTACACTGAGTCGGGTCATGGAGCCTTGTCAGATGGATGTCATTCCGCGTCAGCGGTCAGTGTTCCGTCTTCGGAGTCCGGCGCGAGCGCCGCCGATGATGCGTCACTTGGCACGAGGTCCGCCTCTACTTCTTCCCTCCTCAGCAAAGCCACCGCAGACGTGCACAGTTTACAGCAGCTCCGTGATCGCCTCGCTATAGCACAGGTGAGTTAGTCGTTTCTCTCTCGTCAGACATCTACTCTTCTTAGATGTGGATCGAGTTTGTGAACTAGTTAAGTTCTAATTATGATTTTGTACATTTTGCCAAATAACTCGATCCGCTAATTCTGTTGAAGTTTCATGATCGCTGGCATGCGTCGAAATTCTGTCATTGCATTTCGTACATTGTGCAGGCGCGTCAAGACCGACTGTCAGAGATTCAGGATGAGTTGAGTCAGCTTAGCCTCAACGTTCACCGTCACACGGTCGATAATTCGCACCAGTTGCCGATGTTGCAATATCCTCGCTATAGCACAGGTGAGTTAGTCGTTTCTCTCTCGTCAGACATCTACTCTTCTTAGATGTGGATCGAGTTTGTGAACTAGTTAAGTTCTAGTTATGGTTTTGTACATTTTGCCTAATATCTCGATCCGCTAATTCTGTTGAAATTTCATGTTCGCTCGAAAGCGTCGAAATTCTGTCATTACATTTCGTTGAGAAATTTCTAAGAACTGTCCTGTTATATCGTTAAATTTGTACGGACTATAAACGGTAAGTTAGATGGCTGCGGTGCATATAAAATTTTAGTTCTGATCTAAGGACGATATTTAATTTTTTAAGTTATTCAAACAATATGGGAAGGCACGACAACAAATATTGCTAAAAATGAGACTGGTAAAATTTTATTTCTGGTACCGGTACACAGTTAAAAAATTGAACTTTATTCTATGTACAAAATAAAGCTGTTATCAATTAATTGAAGCGACCGATTTCCGACGTTATAAGGGCAAGGAAAACGTATAGAACACTTTAATTTTAAATGCGAAAAATTATTACCGATTGGGACGGATGAAACAACATATCGGTATATATACTGTATGTACATTAATTATGCTGACTTTTTAAATAATATCTAAAATGAAGGCATTATTTGACTTTTGCTATATTAATATTGATTCTACGTGTTTTTTACTGTTTCGCCTTTTCTTTGTGATGAGTTGTCTGAAGAATTATTTGATATTGTATTGTCCGATGTAATTCCATGTTTGAATGATTATCATTCAGATGGGAAATGCGATTGCAATAGCCGCTTTTTATAGAACCATAACAAAAGTTAAGTAATAAATAATCGTTGCTGTTTATCCAGCAAGCAGCGATTTTCTGCGATGGCTTCACTATACCGTGTATAGTGTGCGGTATAATTAAATAAAAATTTTCGGCAGCAAAGTTTTATTAAACTCCACAATAATTGCCTCGCAGATATCTACTCTACAATGAACTACTAGAATTGAGTGAATGACTTGAATAAATTCAATATTTTTTATGCTTATTCTATACCTTTGTAACAAATTATGTTTTGTTCTTATTAGATTATTGGTTTATATTCTGAATACGTTGTGCAGGCGCGTCAAGACCGATTGTCAGAGATTCAGGATGAGTTGAGTCAGCTTAGCCTCAACGTTCACCGTCACACGGTCGATAATTCGCACCAGTTGCCGATGTTGCAATACCAACTACAGCATCTCTACCAGAAGGCAGATCACCTTGCCATGGAGGCATGGAACAAACAAGCGGACGAGCTCCGTCGGTGCCTGCAGCAGGACGATGCAGCCCTCAGTAGGTTGCAGCATGCCGTGAATGGTGGGCCTGCAGCCCTCAGCAAGCTACAGCTCCAGCATGAGACAGATGGCGACAGGGTTCCTGAGAGCTTCAGTGGCACCGCCAGGGGACTAGCGAAGCTATTTGCTCAAAGCGGGGTTCCTCAAGTGCGTTTACCTTTTCGTTTGGCAGTATTAATTTCCAGGGAAATCGAGAGAATTATTTAGTAATTTACTCTGATGTTCTAAAGTAGTGAATATTTATTTGAGCAACTTTAATGAGTCGTGCTTAACATTGTCCATTCATTTGGGTCAGTTCTCGCCTGTATATTCCTTGCTGTTTCTACCTTCCTGAAATTGATAAAAGGGATGAAATTCAAATAATTTATCTTTTTTATGCAACGATTTTAAAACTTTTGATAAAGTTAGATTAATTGAATTCCTGTCCCTAAATAAGTTGCATCAGTTAGAAGTGCCATCAATATTATCTTAATTAAAGGGCGGCGTTATTAGGCAATTAATTGCCCAAAGATAATTACATTTTTGTGACTTTAATTTAATTCTAATTTATTTGTGATTACGAAACTTGCATGCTAAATTAATTTTCTAGCCTACATAAAATGATTTGTCAGTCTTGAAAATAAAGGCTTTTTTTCATTATTAATATTATTCTGATCTAAAACCTCCACGTCATTGATTTTTCGCCTAATTTAAATTTATGATCAAAAGGGTCTAAGTCCTTTTATAGCATCGTAAGACATATTTTCCATATTTTGTAGGTAAGAACTTGTCATTGACTTGTGACTAATTAAATTTTTATTTTCAGAACGGTGAAAGCGAGACGGGCTCTTCATTATCCCTTTACGGCAGCAACTCTCGTCTGAGCGACTCAGGCACGTCTGGCTACGAGTCTTGCTCTTCTGACGACCTCAGCGAGCGCGAACGGCGTCTCGATGCCCTCAAGCGCCTTGCTGCTGAACTCGAGTCTACCTTGCACCCACACTCTCTGGCATGGACCAACATCAAGAAGGTAACGGCGTGGGGGTCTAGGTAGGCGTGGGGTTAACCAGTTTTAAAGTTGAAAGATGAATAAGTGAACCAGTACCTTCCTGATACCATGATTAAGGAGATATTATATAAATTATATATGTGGTGTGAATCTTCTCTCTTCGAGTGGCAATATCGGTTTAGCTCCTTTTAATGTTATACTATATTCTCCAGCCCAATTCACAATTTTTCCGAGTTAATGTTGGATACGGTATGTAGCAAATCGACTGTAAGGGGTGAAATTATCTATGTGATAGCTGCATTTAGTTGGAAACATGTCCTCCATTCACCCTCTCATAAATAATGCCATTTCAATAGATTGTGGTCAGTTAAATCTTGCTGTCGTTAGTTACAGTCTAAATTTTTACGAGATCTCAGCCTGCATTATGGTGTAGTAATTAACACATGGTATCCGTTGACATATGTGGATTTCTTTTCTTATTAATCTCATAATATTCTATGGTCGTAGACAATTTTCACCGCTGAGAGCGAGCTCAGCAGCCTCCAGAAGAGGTGTCGGGAACTGCTCCTTAAAACTGCTGAACGAGTCGCTCCTTCTTCGGCCAGCGGTGCGCTGTGCTCCCGCTCCAGCAGGTATGTGTTTTTATGAACAATTCTGTTATGTCATTACATTTGTACGAACTATAAACTGTAGACTTTTAAGGCTAACTGGCTGCTGTGCTCATTAAAATTTTGATGCAAACATATGGAAGAAATTTTATTATGTAGAGCTCATAATAGTGAAAATTTTTAGTGTTATTCAACTCGTGCACAATATTGTATTCTGATCCATTTAGGCGCAATCTTGTATTTACTGCTTTTTAATCAAATTTTGTTGCTAAGGGTGCAAATTTAATAGGAAGTAGCCCACTGTAAAGATTTCAGCTTACACACTCATTACCGGTTTTAAACATCCGATTTTCTAGACTTGCATAACGGATATTGTTTTAGATTTTACTCTGAATGTAGTCAGGCTCTATTATTAATAATAATGCTCTCGCATATTTACTGAACGCATATTTACTCGAAAAACGCATATTTACTCGCATTTCTTCTCACAGACGCCGCGGCTCCGGAAACCAGTCGCGCATTTGCAGAGGCAACAGATCGTCGCCGAGCCGCGCATCGAGGCTGGCAACACGCACTCCTAAGAACGGTTGGCTGTGGCGGGTAGTGCGCTTCGCTCTGCCCATCCAGGCAGCTCTGCTCCTACTGCTCTGCGTGTCTTGTCTACTCGAGCCTTCATGCTGTGATACATTCAATAATCTTAACTTGGACTTGGGACCACAAGTGCGCTTTGTTCATGGGTTACCACCTGTCTAAAACAAAGATCGACCAATATTTTGTAATTACCGTTTAGTTGCTGATGTAAAATGTTGATTCATTATTTGTTTACATATCTCGAATCCATAGAGCGTTAAATGTTCACTGATAAATCGTACCCATGTGCTGAGTCGTTTCATTCTTGAAAAAAATCGTATCCATGACTATAAATTAGATTCACATGTTTTTGGCTTACGTTAATTGAATTACAAATATTTTGAGGCTTTTGTTTTTTTACAATTGATTTTCGTGAAAAGCCGTATCAAGTTTCGTGTTTCGTAACCACTTTAAGTTCGAACTGTTAAATTCCGCATGTTGAAAATGTATCTTCGCATGCTCGGTTCTGTTAACCGCCGTATCTTGTCCGTTCGTTGCAGTGAGAAGCCGTTCCATTTGCTCATAGACGTCCCAAGTTCTTGTTAGTCTGGAGCTGCTGACTAAGCCAGCATCTCATGCTTGGTTCAAAATGTGCCTGTGCTGTAGAATATTATTAACTTTAAGGTAATTTTGACTCCGGTTGGAAAACGAGTAAGAAGTGTTTTTTACTTCTAATGTACAATACTCTATTTCTAAGGCTGATATGTCGATACGTGTGGGACATTAAATTGATGTCTATATTATAGAGAAGATAAATCTTGTAGTTGATGAAAGTGGGTTACCAGAGGAATAAATTACTTATAACATTGTTATTGCTTCCTGGAATTTGCCTTCACTTGGTAGGTTCACTAATGTATTTGACTACTGATTCGGGATCGATTGAAATATTGTTGATGTTTGTATGGTGTGAAGTTGTTTGGATGTATATGTATGTGAATAATTTTTGTACTTAGAGACCATGGGTTTGATGAACGAACCTTATAGAAAACTGAATGATGAAACTACTTTTTCTTCAGTGTACAAAACTTGTCGTTCGTTACTGGTCAGATCTCAGTGTACAGAGTAAATGCATAGTGTAAGATCACTTTCTCCTTTGCTCAGTGTGTGAATTCTTGCTACTTAGTCACTTAGTCAGAGTCAAACGAGTATTTTTTTGTTAAAAAGGAATTTTGAGTATGTCATCATGGGTACTTTTACCTAGTATCGTATCTAATCTTGCTGTGTCATCCTGGTCACGAAACTTGTTCAGAAATTTATTGTCAACATTTACTGCTCTAGAATCATTTTGTTGTATTGTTTTGCCCACGCGGAACCTTCAATTTAGTGGAAGATCGATCAATTTCTCAGAGCATCAACTTCATTTTTCGAAAATGTCCATACTTATTCATTGTACACATTTGTAGATTATTGTATGGAGTGTACAGAGTAAAAACCTGACCGTACCGGATGAGTTCTGAATAATAGTAGTCATCTGTGAGCTCCCTTGTTATCAGGAAGCCCGAGACTCGAGTGCTCTAAGAATCATATTGAGCTAGCATGAGGTCGTTCCATTCGAGCGTCTTGTGTTCTCTTCGAGGGCCAAGAAATGTTGACTTCTACGGTGAGAAAAGCATCATCTTAGGATTGAAGAATATAACCTGATGTAAACCATGCATTTTCGATGGTCTTAAACTTGATCTAGAACCGATTGCCTTGAGTAGTCGATCTAGTAGTGATTTGCTGCTGGCTTGTGCAAATAATTGCTGTCAGCGATCGAAAGCTGTGACTCAAGTTAAGGCTTGGCGTTTGTCAATCCTCAGGTTGCTAGAAGCGAACGATTGCAATAATTCTTTTGTAGATGTGAATGTTGATGCTATCTCAGTCTCGGGAGTGCGATGTATAAATATTACTGTCAAGATGTACAGACTCGGATCGCCTACTGTACAGGCCGCAGAAGAAGCATGGTTAATTATACATGCCCAGTTTCGGTCATTTGCTGCATGCCATCCGGTGGAGCGCATGCAAGTAACCTGTATTCTGCGTCGTTGGTGAGGTACCCTGTTTAACGAAGAAAGATGACTATATAAAGCCCTTGGCCTTGTAAAAGGATTGAAGACCTTTTAGCGACGATATCTCAAGTCGAGACATCGGACACGTCATGTGCTAAAGTGGCGCGAACAGTCTCGTCCGGTACTATGGAGCGGTGTTTTCGATTACTCCCAACTCAGTGGTGGACGAATTCTGGAAATATAATCTGGTCTTTGTTTCTCGTTCAGCTCAGTCTGATTTGTGTTCTTCGAATTTGCTGACGCTGCTGATGAACCACAATTTTCAGGATGAATGCCAACTAATTCATTCTGAAGCGACTTACTTGAAAAGCGAGTGAGTGGAATGATTTTCTCTCACGTTCATTGTTGCTGATGAAATTGCCACTGGATTTGACTATCTGTACCTAAATATACCTAATTGTCAGTTTCTTGCAGAGCTTAGAATATGAACTTATAAGAGTAGGGGCTTCATATTCAACTAGAGATTGAAACGAAGTCTCATTCAAGTTTTTTATTCTGCTAGCAAATGCAAGTTAGCTGAAGTTGCGTAAATTTTTGGGAAGACCCAAAGCTGCGTATCAAAGGTCTCGTGTGGATTAAACAACGAAGAGTCTGAGTGAATGTAAAGTTAACGTTCACGTGAAGATTATTCAGGTCATTATTATACCACGAAGATGTCCTTGAATGTAATACGCATGCCAAACATTAAATGCACCCCGACTCCTGTGCATTTTGCCCTACGTTTATGTTGACATGTTGCAAGTTTTTTTTACTTCGGTACTGGTGTGTCGAATAAGATTAGTTGATAATCTAACTGTTCTCGCTTTACTCATGTCGCTTGAAGCTTTATCATACATCTCATCGAGCGCACTGTCAGTCCTAAATTTTTGAACTTATTATTTTTGTGCTTCTTTTGTATTTGCATGGAGTACAAGACAATATTGGCAGCCTCCTCGCTTGTTGTGTCTTCAATAGCACGCGTTGCTCGTATTAGTGTATTTCTTAAGACCAGAGCAAAGAATTTAGCTAACACTTGAACATTGCTGGCTCTTTGTTTGCGAGTATGTGAAGTTTTCATTGAATTGCAATGCTTCCAAATTTTTTTAACACTTTCATCGATATACTGGTGAAGAAATTGTGCAGAAAAATTTCATTGATTTTTATATTTCTTTTGAAATCATTTTCCTAGTTATGGCCTATGCACATAGAAGACTGCTTAGTTCATGTTGTTAGCTCTTTGCCGAGACCATCTTCGCATAACCAATCATTAAAACTGCTTCTGTAATTCCTACAAATTTGAATTGGCCGAGCGAGTAAGTTCGAAATCTTCTGCCTGAAATTCAATTGCTAGAATTAAAAAAATGCCTTTTGCTCCAAAATATAGCAAAAAATTTCACATTTGAATGTTCTGTTCCATTGTTTTTTTTCTAGTTTTAAGATGTAATAAAGGCATGGAATGATTGCGTTATTTTTACAAGTACTCTAAAATGATTTGTTACTTGTTCCATTTTTCTTACCTTCTTATAATGGTGCTATTATGTTACTTTTTGATTCGTTGTCACCCGCATTCTTTGCTTGCTTTCTTTTCGTACTCTTATATCCGCATCGTGTTGCAGGAAGTGTTATCGAACAATTTCAGGTCGTCATTGATTAATAATATTGCAGAAAGGAATTCTTCTAAGAAACGATCTTTATTTTCATTTCATATCAAATGAAATTACCTTTTGCATTATTTTGAATCGCATTTTGCTGTGAAACCTTAAATTCTGAACTGTGCGTGTCAGCCGTTGATTAATTTAAAATGTCGTTCATATTTTCGACTGCGAATCTAATTTTTGAATGAGATTCGATAATTTGAAGTACAAAATAGTGGGTTGAAGTTCCGATAGATTTAGTAGCCATTACCGCGAAATATTCTCTGGTATTTTTGGGGGTACTAATTTATTCTGTGTTTGGATCCAACTAGTCTTTTTTCTCAGAATGCATTTAAAGATGTCATTCATTCATGGTTGAAACATGTTTATTCCTAATTTTTTTCAGTTGCATTTACTATCTAAAACTAACTTTCATACTGTCAGTTTTTTATTTTGTTTGACTCGCGACGAAGGTTTTGGAAGCCACTTTCATGTTCGCGTGTGTTTGCTGGACACATCGTTGCGTGCTTTACCTTATCCCTGATGTTGAACTAGAGTTCGTCGGGACAGTTTTGTGTAGCTCCTAGTACAACATATCAGCCCAAACTGCTTTTATTTATCCTTCAATCTTGGTAACAACGCGCAATATTGGTTCTCAGATGTTTTTTTATAGGACGTTTTTATCCGTCTCTAGCAGTGCTGGTCTATGACGATAAGATATGACCAACTAAAATATGACTAAGATATGAATTTGCTTACATACGTCAGAGGCTAAGTGAAAATTTCGCTGCATGCCTTGTAAAAGACCATGAGTTCAGGAGGCCACATACTTGAAAATATTTAATCCTTCCCAGTAAGCGAAAACAAGTATTCCCCTCAAATCAAAGTAGATTCTTGTATCCCAAGACTCCTAAAACACAAAGTTAAAATGGTGTCGTGAATTAAATTTGGTTTCAAGCCTTCTATAAAAGTTTCCAAATAAAAAAAAACACTCAAAATTATTCTAGAGGAGTTCAGAGCTTCATGTACAATGGTCCATGTACTAAAATTATTTTATATTTGGATGGCAGCCCAAATTCAGTAGCAAGTAAATTAAAGTGTACAAAAATTATACAATGTTCAAACTAGAAGTTACAATGGATTCTTTGTGTTCAAAGCAAATCTATGCAGAGCCCAAGAAACATTTAGCGCAACTGCTTGCGAAACCAGTTATGGTAGAGTTTCTATTTAATTGATAACCTCTAACGTGTGGTTGAGTAGTAGTTGAAACTAAACGGTGCTACGTTGGAACTTCGTGCCAGTGATCTTCACATCATTACTAAATAAAACTGATATTTTTCATTACATTAACATGTAGTATAGGAATTATTGAAAAATTCATGCTCTAGGGCCGTTTATGACCTCATGTTCAGGAATGACATGGGAATTAATAGTCGAGTCCATGCAAGGTAAAAGCCAGGAAAAAAAAATTTATGAACTTAGAAGAAAATTACATTAATAACAAGTAAGTCGTGAAATTATATTGATGTATATGTAGAGCAAAACATTGAAATTTGCCTTGTGGAATGATAATGGTATTCAGCATCCGTTTAAAAAGTTTCAAGTCCGACATAAAAGGTAATGTCAGAAGTGGGATTCGAACCCACGCCCTCAGATGAGGACCAGAACGCCCAACATCTCTTTTACAGAGACAAGTTCCCTTGAGTCTGGCGCCTTAGACCACTCGGCCATCCTGACATGCCGATGTAGGCAGTTACTATGAGATCAATTTTTAAACTGTTTTAATCGTTTGCCTAAAGATTGATTATTTACAATTGAGAGAAAAGAAAGATTGCGTGATTTTTGCCTTTCAACCGATTCGCCATCTTACTGCAAGAAACGGTCGCCAAACTAATGTGATGCATGATGCATCAGTTGTTTTTCAAACAAGTCGCTATTTATCTTTGAAAACAAGCCGCAAAACGACTGGCAATTTATCACACGCCCTTGCAGGCTTTGCTTAGATTATTAATTTGTATTGCCTGAAAGTGACAAATTTAAGCACGAATACGGGATTGAAGTAATATGATGCTTGCATCGCTTTTTATTTATTTATTTATTTATTTTTGTTTGACAACAATTAAATGCGCAAATAACGTAATAATCGTAACGAACGCACTTTTAGAGTAATTTAATTTTCCTGTAGTTTTCCAGCAGATCTCTGCAAGAATTTATATATGTACATCATGAAGAATTTAAACATATCGCAAGAATTGATACATATCAGGAAGTATCATAGGCGAGAGCAATTATACTGGAACTGAAAAATCTTTTAATATGACTTAAAACTTCGTATAGTTGAGATATTAGTTTCTAGACTTTTATGGTTTTCTTTAAAAAAATAACTAAAATATACCTGAAAGTAATCTTGATACATTTTTGGCAAGAAAAAACATTCGAGCTCTGTGAATAAAGCTCCACATTTTCCCATTTCCAGCCACTAGATGCAGTGTACCTCGATTTTGCCAAGGCATTTGACAGTGTCCCACATGAGCGGCTGTTGCGTAAATTGAAGTCTTTGGGAATTGAGAGTAATGTACTCAAATGGATCAGAGATTTTCTAGTAGGGAGACGACAACGTGTCAGTATGGGTCCGTATCAGACTGGGCTTCTGTGCGCAGCGGCGTGCCACAAGGAAGCGTTCTCGGGCCTATTCTATTCGTTGCGGTTATAAACGATTAAGGTGGTGCTTTCAGCATGGCCTTGGGTGTGTGTCCCTAAACACTCTGGGTATGTTACCTGGGGGGATCTTAAGGTCTCTCGAGATCTTAAGGTTTTGAGGAACGGATATCTTCTTTTGAATAGAGGGCAAAGAAACCACATCGACATTTTAGGGACGAATTTCCATAGCAGGTTTTCCACGCATAATTTCGTCAAATCGGATATGATCTTGACCTTTTTAACAACGATTCTATTTATCGACATGGAGCTCATGCAAGAGTTGTTAGTATTATTTTCGTCCGTTTCGCTTTCAGATAGTGCGCTACACGCTAAGTTAGGCGTTTAAAAGGGCTAAAACTTAGCGTGGATCGCTTACCGTAAAAAAATCTGAAAACGCTTATAGGAGCGTCATGTCAATAAATAGAATCGTTGTTCATTAGGTCAAGAATGTGTTAATTAGGTCATTTGCACTCTAAATAATCTGCGAATGGAACAATTGCGCGAATAATGCAGGCATTATCGAGATATCTCGTAGGTGTCTAATGAATAGAATGAATGGAAATTAAGGTGAAAATATAGTAATAGTTTTGAAAGTAAGGAGCATGTTCAATAATATGTCGATTTTGGTTACGTACTGTATGTGTAAGAAATCTTTAGAAATGAAATGAAAATTTACCCCCACTCTAAATTAGAGTTTCAAATGATATCAGTTCACTGCTTTCACCTGATGTCCGGTTGATGATTAATGTACGTAGGTAGAAGATGATTAATGGACATTGCTGGCTTCTGCAGCTTGGCAGGAACAGAAAACAAATTCTTTGCTACCTATTAAATTGACCAAAACATAAAAGATATCCCATAAACCGGCTGCCAAATGGGTTACGGTAGAGAAAACATTTTTTTTTTTTGGAAATGACATCGAAATATTCATAAAATCTTCAAATTGAAAAAAATGCGAAACTATATCTTTATTTTCAATTATCATTATTTCCTTATGAAAATAAATTTGACTTTCCTGCCATAACCTTGGGTTCTTCAAAAGCCTGTTTTTGGGGTATCTTTTACCTTATGAGACAGGCAGCCGGAAATATAATTTTTCGGTAGTCAGCACCTGCGTAATTCCTATTGTTAATTAAGCTGCAAGAATGCCGTAATGAAAATGCCACTTTACAGTTGTCTTGCCCGGCTATCAAAACAAACTGCCCGTTTTGGCATCGAAACATCCTATTGTAATTGAAACGGCTTTGTAGTTTATGCAATCTAACCCATTAAATCATAGATATGTAATACAATATACTCTTTTTATAACACTTCTATTTAACTTCACTTCTTGTTTGTTTGTCTGTCTGTCTGTCTGTGTCTGCTGCAAATCTTATAATTAAAATTTAACACACTTCTACTCATCCTATCGATCTGAAATTTTGCACACTTGTGTAAAGTTGGAGACAATGCATGAATCAAATGTCAAAATAAATGATTTTAAAACTTAAAAAAAATTTTTTTAATGAAAATTGAAAAAAATAATTTTGTCGGCTACAAATCTTATAACTGATATTTGACACACTTTTACCTGTCTGATTGATCTGAAATTTTGCACACTTGTGTAAAGTTGGAGACAATGCACGAATCAAATGTCAAAATAAATGATTTTAAAAATAAAAAAAAAATTTTTTTCTCAATATGAAAAAATTGAAAAATAATTTTGTCAGCTACAAATCTTATAACTGATATTTGACACACTTTTGATTAAATAGGGATTTTACAAATATTATTTTATATATAGAGAGAAGACGTTTCTTCTCGTCTCATATCTTTTAAAGTTGGGTGAATCGGAGTGATTACTCCACCAAATTTACGTTACGTTCAGGTTCAGGTTCAAGATACCGGTATTCATTACTTATCGTTTTGTCAGGTGGTTGCCGAGTGGCACTTGATTAATATTCGAAAATTAAATGAGAAATTCATTGTACATCTGTAAGATTGGAGATACTGGATTCTTTGGAAGTGTTGTCTTTAAAAAGTAATTTTTAAACGTATATTATTATAACACTTCTATTTAATTTCACTTCTTGTTTGTTTGTCTGTCTGTCTGTCTGTCTGTCTGTCTGCTACAAATCTTATAATTAAAATTTAACACACTTCTACTTATCCTATCGATCTGAAATTTTGCACACTTGCGTAAAGTTGGAGACAATGCAAGAATCAAATGGAAAATTAATGATTTTAAAAATAATTTTTTTTTTCAATATTAAAAAATTGAACAAATAATTTTGTCAGCTACAAATCTTATAACTGATATTTTACACACTTTTACCTGTTCAATTGATCTGAAATTTTGCAAACTTGTGTGAAGTCGGAGGCAATGCATGAATCAATTGACAGAGTAAATAATTTTGAAAAAAAACATAAATTAAAAAAATGAAAAAAAAAAATTTATATTCGAAAATAAAATGAGAAATTCATTGCACATCTTTAACATTGGAGACACTGGATTCTTTAGAAGTTTTGTCTTTAAAAAGTAATTTTTAAACGTATATTATTACAACACAAGTCGCTATTTATCTTTGACAAGCCGCAAAACGACTGGCAATTTATCACACGCCCTGGCAGGCTTTGCTTAGATTATTAATTTGTATTGCGTGAAAGTGACAAATTTAAGCACGAATACGGGATTGAAGTAAGATGATGATTGCATCGCTTTCTTTTTAGTTATATATTATTTTTTTTTTGGTTTGACCACAAATGCGCGAATAACGTAATATCGTAACGAGCGCACTATTAGAGTAATTTAATTTTTCTGTAGTTTTCCAGCAGATCTCTGCAAGAATTTATAATATACATCATGAAGAATTTAAACATATAGCAAGAATTGATACATATCAGGAAGTATCATAGGCGAAAGCAATTCTACTGGAACTGAAAAACCTTTTAATATGACTTAAAACTTCGTATAGTTGAGATATTAGTTTCTAGACTTTTATGGTTTTCTTTAAAAAAAAATAACTAAAATATACCTGAAAGTAATCTTGATAAATTTTTGGCAAGAAAAAACATCCAAGCTCTGTGAATAAAGCTCCACATTTTCCCATTTGAACTACGCAAAACTGAACACGAACTCCAACTCATTTCACCCTGATAAAAAATTGTTTACTTACAAGGCTACAGTGATTAAATGACTACAGAAAAAAAGCACGAACTGTAGGAGGATTCATCCAGTGTCAACCACATTCTGTTAGCCACCTCACTCAAAATGTCAGAAAGTTGCAACTCAAGTCGTGCGTCACTGTAGCGCAGTGGTTAGAGGGCCGCTGTATGCGCAGTGACGACGGTAGAGCGGCACCGAGATGGAGGAGCTAGGCGTGGGTACTGGGTTCGAGCCCCGGGAAGTTCAGTTAAAGTCTCGGTGTCGCTAGTGGACGGCGCATAGTCGCCGTCAAAAGGTGGTGCTTTCAGCATGGCCTTGGGTGTGTGTCCCTAAACACTCTGGGTATGTTACCTGGGGGGATCTTAAGGTCTCTCGAGATCTTAAGGTTTTGAGGAACGGATATCTTCTTTTGAACAGAAGGCAAAGAAACCACATCGACATTTTAGGGACGAATTTCCATAGCAGGTTTTCCACGCATAATTTCGTCAAATCGGATATGATCTTGACCTTTTTAACAACGATTCTATTTATCGACATGGAGCTCATGCAAGAGTTGTTAGTATTATTTTCGTCCGTTTCGCTTTCACATAGTGCACTACACGCTAAGTTAGGCGTGCAAAAGGGCTAAAACTTGCTTGGATCGCTTACCGTAAAAAAATCTGAAAAAGCTTATAGGGGTGTCATGTCAATAAATAGAATCGTTGNTCCGAGCGAGCCGTTCATGTCGTACGCTCTTTCGGGCAGTTAACTCGTATGGAGTAAAGAAGATGGACGGGGTTCTCCACTTTACTCGTAAACGTGTAAGCTGAAAACAAATGACCTATGAGACACTAATACAGCATAATTATGGAAGTTACCTATGAAACACTAATACAAAACATTTATACACAAGAACCAGAAACAACGTTAACACGCTTTTACAATAAACACAATTATGGAGAAAACAACAAGTTGAAAGATTTTTAGTATCTATAGGTTACTTAGACTTACATAGTTCGTATAGGAGTACCGCGTAGCAAGTTCCAGGTCACAAGGATGAATAACGTACGGCCTAACAGGTTCAACATCAGATTGCGTTGGCTACTTATTCTTTGTATGAACAGAGACAGAGAGACGGGCGTATGAACGACGCCACATATTAAAATAATTTAAAAATTTATTTTTTTAGGAGACACTGGATTTTTTAAAAGTGTTGTCTTGAAAAATTAATTTTTAAACGTATATTTTAATGGCTAAAATTTTATCAGTTAAAATGACGTTGAGTCGACGTCTGATGATTGCTGGGACTCAATTTTAATGAATAATGATTGGCAATGTCGTTCGAAAAAATGCATTTTAACAGCCTCAAAATCAAAAGAACTGAAATACTTCTGCTATAATTAATTAATATTTCTGCTTCACACGTGGCGAATAAGTGATCGCTTGCCCGTGGCGAATAATTAATCGTATGTGTATGGCGAATAATTAATCGTGTGCATGTGGCGAATAAGTGATCGCTCACACGTGGCGAATAAGTGATCGCTTGCCCGTGGCGAATAAGTAATCGTATTTGTATGGCGAATAATTAATCGTTTTCATGTGGCGAATAGGTGATCGCTCACACGTGGCGAATAAGTGATCACTCGCACGTGGCGAATAATTGATCTTATGTATATGGCGAATAATTAATCGTGTGCATGTGGCGAATAGATGATCGCTCACACGTGGCGAATAAGTGATCGCTTGCCTGTGGCGAATAATTAATCGTATGTGATGGCGAATAATTAATCGTGTGCATGTGGCGAATAAGTGATCGGTTGCATGTGGCGAACAAGTGATCGGTCGCATGAGGCGAATAAATGATCGATTACTTTTAACGAAAAAATGATCTGTATGATTGATATAGCCTGCATGTGACTGATCGTTTGCATCTGGTGAATGTCGTATGTGTGTCGTGCATGTGAGGCTCCGCTAATTTTGTTTATAGAGACTCAATCTAAATGCGGTGGACGACGTCTGGTTTGCCCATCCTTTGGTGCGGAATTAAGATTCGGAGTCACCATCAAAATGAGGGCACCATCACATGAGGGCAAAAAGTGCTCTTTTCTTTACATAAATTTAGAACAAATTTTGAAAATTAGTATAGCACATCCAATGAGAGTTATACGTGTACGTTTGTATGTGGCGAATAGTTGATTGATTGGCGAATATTGGACGAATAATTGATCGATTGCGGCGAATAATTGATCGTTTGCAGGAGGCGAATAGTCAATCGTATATATATGGCGAATAACTAATCATGTGCACGTGGCGAATAAGTGATCACTCGCACGTGGCGAATAATTGATCGTATGTGTACGTGTGTATGGCGAATAATTAATTAATCGTGAGCATGTGGCGAATAGGTGATCGCTCACACGTGGCGAATAAGTGATCGCGTGCCCATGGCGAATAATTAATAGTATATGTATGGCGAATAATTAATCGTATGCATGTGGCGAATAAGTGATCGGTTGCATGTGGCGAATAAGTGATCGATTTCTTGTGACGAAAAAATGACCTGTATGATTGATATAACCTGCTGCATGTGACTGATCGTTTGCATCTGGTGAATGTCGTATGTATGTCGTGTACGTGAGGCTCCGCTAATTTTGTTTATAGAGACCCAATCTAAATGCGGTGGACGACGTCTGAGTTGACCATACTTTGGTGCGGAATTAAGATTCGAAGTCACCATCAAAATGAGGGCACCATCACATGAGGGCAAAAAGTGCTCTTTTCCTTACATGAATTTAAAACACATTTTAAAAATCAGTATAGCACAATTACGAACTTGTTCAGTCGGAACTAATTGATGACAGATGTTGTGTTTTGGTGAGAGCTTTCAAAATAATTGGCTCCTGGCCGTGGAAAATTTAACCGATTTGCGGTAGCTATACGAAACACATAACGGTATATTTTTGTGTCAGAAACTGGCGATCATTTTCTGGATTAATAATAACAGGTTTGCCTCAAATGTCAATTTTTTTCAATTGAAAAGATGTGATTAAGTCAACGTAAAAACATTAGATAAATTCAATTTTCACCAGAAAATATGTCAATTATGCTTATGTTGATTGATTCACATCTGCAAATGGACACGATCGCGTTCAATGTCAGTTTTTATTACAACACTTCTCTTTAACTTCACTTCTTGTTTGTCTGTCTGTCTGCTAAATCTTATACTCGAAATTTAACACACTTCTACTTATCCTATCGATCTGAAATTTTGCACACATGAGTAAAGTTGGAGAAGATGCATGAATCAAATGATAAAATGAATGACTTTAAAATCATTTTTTTAATGTTAAAAAAATTGAAAAAATAATTTTATCAGCTACAAATCTTATAACTGATATTTGACACACTTTTACCTGTCCAATTGATCTGAAATTTTGCACACTTGTGTGAAGTCGGAGGCAACGCATGAATGACAGAATAAATAATTTTTAAACAAAATTTTATATATCAAAAAGAATTTTTTTTATATCCGAAAATAAAATGAGAAATTCATTGTACATCTGTAACATTGGAGACACTGGATTCTTTAGAAGTGTTTCTTTAAAAAGTAATTTTTAAACGTATATTATTATTGACGAGCGTCACTGCGACAACTGCGTCACGTTTATACCGGTCAAGTGCAGTACGCGTAGCTACTGTAATTATTAGTACGTTGTGCTGCATCTGCAACTGTCAATAGCCAAATCCCAGAATGACTATTCATGTGACACGTTTCACTGACGTTAGACATTTTAATAAAATTAATATAGTCTTCTTTATCTTGAGTTCTAGGTTGATAATAACATTCTAGTGGTGGTTTTACTGATTACTCTAAGGCTCTAAGCCTCCGTACGGCCGAGAGTGATAGGAGACCGGTGAACCATGCGAATCAAGGGCAAATTGTGAGTTGTGACGGCTGAGGAAACATCATTGATTATTTGAAGATGACTGCCTAAAAGGTTTCATACTTCATTGAATAATATTTGGGAGGTGACTGGTGAGTATAAATAATATGAGATTTGAATTTGTATGGAATAATTTACTGATTTACCCATCATCTCCTTGGTACTCACTGTAGTACTAGGCCTACCTAATTTGTAAAGCTGACTGTTAGAATTGTGTGGCACAGTGACAGTCACAAATTGAAATTCACAATTGTCAGAATTCTGTTACAATATGGCCACTATGTGGCCCACAGTGGCCATATTGTATTTGTAACAAATGCTAAAAAATGGAAACACAAGCTTCTACCAAATACCTACCAATAGGCAACAGAGCAAAAATTTAAGTCTTGGAATTAGTTCCCAAAAATGATTGCATAAATTTCCAATCTCCCGGATGATAAAATTTATAGGTAATGACTCAGACTAGGTATGGCTGATTACCTAATTAGGATCAATACTTATGAAGTTATGAGTCATAATGTAATGGGGCCATATGAAAAAGATTTAACTTTTACTCTTCACTATGAATTAGAAAATGGTCTTGAACAGTTGATTTGTGTTGAACACACTTCAGCTCAACAAATTTTTTAAATTTGTACCCAAAGCCAGAAAAAATTGAATTCTATAATTTTATTGAATTGTATCTCTCTTGTAATTGATTATTTGTATCTCTCTATTAATTGTAGTTACCTATCACTATCAGGATCTTACTTTTAGTGCTGGATGCAGTTTAACTGCAGGCCAATTAATCTTGGCTAGATCTTGCATGAAGATTGAAGAGCCCAAATGCTGAAATACCCAATTGCTCTCACAGTCTCACCCTCCCAATCTCTGTTGTCTTTCTGCAAAATACTAATTATTATACATTAGAATGGTTAGAATATAAACAATATTACATGACTGATATTTTGTATCTCAGTGTCAGGAAGTGTCTTTCCTTCATTAAATTCTTTCTAACCTTATTTCATTGATGCCACTATGCACTATTGCAAGTTATTGTGGGAAGTTAAAGTTATATATTTTTAAACCATTCTTAGCTATTTGGCATTCTATGTCACAGTGCCACTTGTAGACTCAGATAATTAGAAACTATTATAATTGACTCAGAAAATTATCAGACTGTAAACTGTGATAATTATCCGACTCTGTATCTGTAGACTCTGATAATTAACATCTATGGTAATTTTAGTGGAAGTAGCATGTCAACTGGCATGGTGTACATTTATCATTTATGTATGATTCTTACCAGAAGTTGTAGCATTTAGTATTTGATTGCATTCCTTTGATTGATCAATACTTGGGGTGGTGAGTTCTCATGCTGCTTTTTTAGATGCATGAGTTGTACAGTATAATGTTTTAATGAGATTAAAAGTTTGTTTTCATAACTCTTTGTTTTCATAACATAACTCTTTCATAACTCTCTTTCTTGGTTGTTTATGTGTGGTGGCTAGGATGGTCTGTGAATTTATAAAATCATTTGGATCTTTATAGCTTCCTGTTTCCTCAACAAATTTGTAGTTTTCTTAGTGAATATCTACTGTACTGGTAATGTTCTTCTGTTGGAAACCAGAAAATCTTACAATGTATTATCAATGCCTCAAGTAAGCCTCATTGGCCATCAAATAGAACTGACCTTAATTTCTTCTTTGCATGCAATCAGAAGTTAAAATATAAAATATTCTGGCTGTTCTAAGAGCTGCCCTGCTAAAAGAAATGTGAGCACCAAGCAGAACCATCTATCCATGTAAATCAGCGCCATATGCATTGTTTCTTGAATTATTCATTGTGAAACTTGATTAATACTTGTTGTTACATTAATTTAGTGCTTATTATCATGCCATTTGTCAAGAGTCAATTCCTATTAAAGAGATCATAATTTTTTTAAATAATTCCATAATAAACATGATTCTTGAATAAATAATACTATTATAACAGTCAGGTGAGTAGAGAATTTGACCAAAATGAACCATGTAATGAATTTCATATGTCAATAAACAGCAAATATGTTGAAGCTGTAGTCTAGTCTTCCAAGCAAATTGATTCAAGTGTCAGTGACACATGACATATTTTTCAGTTCCTCATATGTATATTAACTACTTATGTGTTTCTTGCTATATATTTTTCATTAATTTAGAGGATCTCCCCAGTTTTGCTGGCACTCAACTATTTGTTACTACATTCCTCATATTTTGGTTTTATGATTGTGGTTTTTTGAAGGTTTGATTTTTTTTTGAAAAAGAATATAGTTCTAGTGATATATGTGAGCATTGGCATAGTGAGAAAAACTAAGGCATTAACATAATTATTATTCTTGATATTGTCACAAAAAACTTATTTTTACTTTGATTTATCAAGAACTAAATTAGAGGCTCATTAGTATTGGCATCAATTTCTCTTTTCTAATTTATTTAAAATAATGTAATTGGCTCCTCAGACCAAAATTACATGTTAGTTGTTGGCACTGTCATCCAGCTCACAGGTTAAGGGCCATCTAATTTACAGGAAGATCAACGGTCAAGAATTTGTGAATTAGCAATGTTGAGTTGCAGATGATTTTGATCCATATATTCTATTGTTGGATCCCAATTTTAGGTAATGCAGCTTGTAGTATTAAATTTAATCTCCTTATATGAGTAAATATATTATTCTTTTCAGGCTCTCTGCCCACGAGCATTTATATATCCATTATCAAACTTAAATGAAATGTGATTAAATATTTGGTTCGATAAATGCGTTGGTTAGAGTGAACTGAGGGGGAAAGAAGCAATGAATTCAGGGAACTGTCAGGTATTCATGTGTAGTATCTCCAAGAAGGAAACTCCATCCAACGCTACAGGAAATGTGTTGTGTACTTCTCCGAAGGAGGGAAGCCTGTTTTATGCTCAACAAAAGGAAAATTATTTGTCAGAAGTGGGATTCGAACCCACGCCTGGAGAACCAGACTGCGACCTGAACGCAGCGCCTTAGACCGCTCGGCCATCCTGACTTGCCTAAGGGGCGCGTACTACGGCATTTGTTGGGGATATATTTTTTTTGTGAGTTTTCTACTGTAATGGAAACCATTGTACGCATTAACCGGCACACAGAATTCAGCAGTATTTTTTAGGTTGAATTGTATAAAATAATTTTTCTTTGCTGTCAATAGTGTTTTCGAAGTATGTCTATACTTTATGCGGGTGTTATACCGGACAATGAAATACACCCGCTGATTTATTGTCAAGAATAGAAAAATATAAAAAGCCTGGCATTGCTTTGCTCATCTTTAGCTATCAATTGTTATTTCATTTTGATTTCTTAAAGTTGAGCGAGCATTTTTCCGATAGGATCTCAGAGCACTATTGTAACGGATGAACGGGATATCAGCGCACCGTTGTAACGGATGAACGGGATCTAAGCGCACCATTGTAACGGATGAACGGGATCTCAGCGCACCATTTTAACGGATGAACGGGATCTCAGCGCACCGTTGTAACGGTTGAACGGGATTTCGATGCACTAATGTTACTGCTAAACGGGATCTCAAAGCGTACCCTAAAAGCGCCGAGCAGAGGCGGCAGCTAACTGCACCTTTATTATCATTCTTTTTTTGAAGAGCGCCATAACTAGTTTACTTACAAACTGAACATTATTTTAACACAGAATCCCGTATCAATAAATTTTTTTCCAAGACGTCTGTTTAAAATTTTTTCTTCGAGACCATCTTCATGAAATCAAGATGCATTTTTAAACAATAGTCAGATATTTACGAAATTTCTTGAACAATGATTTAAAAATGCGATTCATACCCTAAAAAGGATTGCATCGGCCGGGAATTGAACCCGGGCCTCCCGCGTGGCAGGCGAGAATTCTACCACTGAACCACCGATGCTTGTTGATATATAGAGGTATTTAACAGTCTATTACTTCCTCAGTCTGTCTCTTTTTTACATTAAATTTACTTGAGGAATAATTCCCTTTCTTCACACGTGACAGTGAATTTGTTGAAGATGCCGAGATACATTTTTTAATACTTGATTGAGTTCTCGAAAGTGACTGGTGCGTGAATGGGTATATTTTTAGTTATTTATAACTATCCAAACTCGTACCATTTACCAGTTATTTAAAAGTTCCAGACTTTTTATAACTTGGAGCACTGCATCTTAATCATAATTAGTTACAGGGGCTATTTTATTCAGACCGTCTTCGACGGCACAGATATCCTGATTTTTCTGGCGGCAAGAACTATCCGCCCTCTGCACCACGTGACAGAGTTGCGTGTCGTCTGCAAGTTCTGTTGCGGAAAACCAAAATCATTCGAGTTGCTAGAATCAGCTTTGTGTGTTGATGGATGCTGCTATGCTTCAGCGCTGGAATAAAATTTCTGGGAACCTATTGAGTGCAAATGTACGAGAAGTTCCTTATTATTTAAGGAAAATCTTCAGTATGTACGGATTTCATGAAGTTGCGCGGAAGTGGTGATCGATGCCAGATGTTGTTATATTTATGACCATGGAAATGTTTTAGAGTGCTAGTCTCGGTCTTAAATTTGTATAACTATTAGAATATTTCACATTACAATTAATTTAATGTGGATATAGTGAGTAATATTTTGCTTTAATGAGATAGATTGATATTTTAATCATAAGTTGGCATCTATTAAACGTCGCTGGTGCACAGTTCTGGGAAAGGCTGCGGTCTAGTGACTGGTGAGCTCGTGTGGCGTGTGGATGTGATGTAGGTATCGTCCTGCTTCTTAAATATTATCTTACCGTGTTGTGGTTCCATGTTCTGTCACTGTTGTAACCTAGTATACACTAGCACAGGGTTAAATTATTCCAACAAAAAAAAAAAAATGTTCATAGAATTGTATGTTTTGAGTAGGGCGATGCAGAATCGTCGGTTAAATGCACTGGCCTTGCCTTGCAGCACACCGTGACCTAACTAGACTCAGCACTTCACATCTGCGCTGTCTGAAAACTTGACAAGTTTATAGAATATAGATAACGTTTTCAAATTTCAGTAACGATCAGTGTGATGCTTGCTAACATTTTGCCTGTTCGATGTTATTGTTTGCTGCAAAAATGTGCATTTAGCATACTATAATTTTTTTAAACGATTCAAAAATTAGTTCACTACCAATTTTAGTAAGAGCTTTAATTTCACTTATTATTAATTTTTATCTCGTATAAGCTGCGAAGTTCTTATTGATATATGATACCCAAGGTTTGTCCCAAGCCTACGGGAATCGGTTAAACTAAGTTTTTCCGTTCATCGCCGACGCCTATAATATATGCACTTGAAATAAAACGTTTGCCTAATTGTACATTTTTCATCTATGCTTTCTACTTTTACAATTCCCTTCCACATACGTCCGTACTTTTACTTGTAACCATTTCTTCATCTCATCGTTTCTTCTTCATAACAATTGGATGCTCGGCACCAATTAGTTTGAGGCAGCGACACAATTCAAACGAGCAAGTGTTTCGTATGGAACACGCATTGTATTCACCCCATTTTGTCGTTACTCACACAAGTAAAGATTAGTTTTTGTATAATTTAACGCGTAAGCTGAGACTGTATACGAGCGTCTAAGCAGCTTTCGGTATAGCTTGCCTATCTATCGCATTATCTTGTTCGGCTCACGGCACATGTCTTGACTTTCTATCTACTTACCACGTGTTTGCTCGGTCGTTGATTAGCCTAGTTCTTTGTTGGTTTTTACTGTACGCACCTCAAAATTTTTCTCTATATCTATTCCATTATGCATTTTTGAAATTTTTCCGAGAAACTATCTTTGTTTAATGCATTGACTCAACATCTCGAATGAACTATGAAGATGAACGCACGTTGATTCTAGTTGAGTTCTCATTCGTTTCCAGATGCCACTTCACTTATCTATCTTTGCCAATCGCACATAAAAATTTAACGTTTATTGCCTGTACGAATTCTTTCAAGTATTATAATTAGATAATATTATTGCAATTCCTATCACTTTTCTGCCTTTTCTATTCTCTATTTATCCAGTGATTTACTTTTCACTTTTCAGTTGCAAATTCTTGCTGCGAACGCAATGCATTCCATTTGTGGGAGGTCGTTTTAACAACGCGATTTTTTTCGAAATAATTGCCAACTTGAATTCTATGTCGACCTGATGTTCAAAATATGTTTGGCCAGTGCGGCTAGCAATACAATGGTGGTTAAAGCCGTAAGAGTACTTTTTTGGTAAAACGACTGTGTGCGTCTAGAATTTCACGCTGCCCTATTTTCTAGAAGTGGTTAGCTGTAAAAGAAATTTAAGGTTCTTGCTGGTTCGTTTTTCTCTGCTAAGTTACAGTTGTTACTGGGAGTTGCAGAGCATGAAATCCCACTGAAAAGAAAATACTTATTATTAAACCGAGCTATATGTTAAACTGTGATGTATATTTATTTTAAATTTTAAAGGCCGTGCCATTTCTAAAATCTCTCAAGTCGCCAAAGTTAGTGGCATCCAAAAGTCTTATCCGTAAATTTTTATAAATTGATTTGTATTATTTTGTCAGTTTTTTCTTTAAGTTACGAGTCTATATAAACGTGTCTTGTATTTCAGGTTCCAGGGAAGCTGCAGTGCCCAAGATTCTGAGCGAGCCCGACTTCAACTCTTGTGTTGACCCACGGACTTCGCTAGTCAGTGTCAGTTGACAAGCGATCGCTCGTGCATCTCAACTATTTGAAGTTGAAATTAACGCAATTCTCTTTCATCAGTTTGTGTCAATGCCATCTTGGTGATTTTTGTGGTCGACTTGAACTAAACTTTCAGCTCTTAAACCATTTTTCCTCAATCATAAATTACAGGCGAAAATTATTCTCACAAAATTTAATTTTTTTGGTCAGAATCAACACCTAATAATTTTTTTATCGGAAAAAAGACACATTTTGTTGGTAAAGAAGAGAAGAAGCGAGCATCATGAACCGAGCTCGCTCCGTATCACATCTACTGGCACGTCTGCCGCCAGCCATCACCACCAATTCCCCCGCCCTCCTGCAGTCACATGTACCTGGTGGTAAGCCTGCGCAACCTTTCTTGGGCCTTTAATTACGGATTCATTCTAATTACTCTTTTACTCCACCTCACAACCTTTCTTCGGCCTTTAATTACTGATTCTTTCTAATTACTCTTTTACTCTACCTCACAACCTTTCTTCGGCCTTTAATTACTGATTCATTCTAATTACTCTTTTACTCCACCTCACAACCTTTCTTTGGCCTTTAATTAAGACCCCACAACCTTGGGCTCCATTCTAATTACTCTTTTACTCCACTCTGCCTTTGCGTCATTCGTCGTATTCTTCCACCTTCCCTATATCCTAACTCGTTCTTTGTTCTTTCTGAACTGTGAGTAAACATGCATATAATTTGAATAGATGGTAAAATATTCTTATCTCTGATATAGGTACTTTTGTGGGTTGATTTTGTATTCAGCTTCGCATTAACCGATCATTGTGCTCGCTCTCGACCTAATGGCCGCAGCTTTCTCCACACCTGTAGTTAATTTACAAGTATCGTACGTTTCTTGTCATCTTTTCACCTTGGTGGGTGCTCAAGTTAGATCATAATTTATTGAATAAATGCTAATTCATTTTATCGGTAACTCGACAAATTTGTAGCACCTGGTCGTGTGAAGGCTAAATGCTCCTCTGTGCGACTGATTTGTTCAAAAATTAATTTCAAAAATCAGCGGCGAGATTTAAAATTAAAACGCCTAATTTTTGTGTCTTCGGATTATGATTTTTTCACGATTGCTAAGGGCGCCTAATTTTACTCTCAAGAACGTCCGTGCTGGACAGCACTGTAATGTGACAAGGAGGGGATGAAATTTGTTTACGTTGCTACATCATCCGGTGTTGTGTAACATTAGCGAGCGCACATCTGCGCCCTTGAGAAACACCTGTGAATTCAACACTCCCAAGATGACCACGTCAGTACGAACATGTGTGCAAATTCTTCATCCACGTTATCGAGTTTCCATTATGGAATGCAGCGTCCGCGCGCCCTTATACTCATTATTAGCATCAATACACTCATCATCGATACTTCGTTTTCGTCCAGCAATTCAACACAAGTGTTACTTCGTTTACGCCGTGCAATTCAACACTCGTGTTACAGCGTTTACGCCATGCGATTCAGCACACGTATTACTTTGTTTTGCGCTGTACAATTCAACACAAGTGTTACTTCGTTTACGCCGTGCAATTCAACACACGTATTACTATGTTTGCGCTATACAATTTAACACACGTGTTACTTTGTTTACGCCGTGCAATTCAATACACGTGTTACTACGTTTACGCTATACAATTTAACACACGTGTTACTTCGTTTACGCCGTGCAATTCAACACGCGTGTTACATCGTTTCTGTCATGCAACTAAACCCAAGTTTTACTTCGTTTGCGTCATTCAATTCAAAACAACAAGTTACTTTACTACTTATTTTGCGTTCTGCAATTCAAAACAAAATTTACTACAGTAGCCAGCCCTTTGCCGTGCAATGTGTGACAAAACCGTTTCCTGTTGATCTCGTAAGAAAGCCTCCGACCTACATTCTGATAACGCTGAAGGCTAAACCTTTTGAGAAAATCGCATTGAGTTGTAGTTGCTATGCAACATGTTTGCGATTGTGCTTTTTGTTGCACCAGTTTATTGAACTCATCACTTTAAACGGAGTTAAAAAAAAGAGTATTATATTAATGAACATTTATGAAATAATATTTCTTAATAATATCTTTCCTAATAATAATAATCAAACATATAATAATATGTTTGTTCTTTTATTCATTCTAATTTGAACTCGTAAAAAAACAAGGAAAAATCCGTAGCCGTTCCTAGAATGGATTATATACCCCGTGAACTTCTTCCTAAGCTCGAATTCCTGTCAGACGTGTTTTTTGTAGAGGTGAATGCTGTCTTAACTGTAATTAACGTGGTTTCACCTCAACTATTTCTATGGTCATTAAATCTTTTTAGATAGTTGTAATGAATCCAGTAATTGCTTTGCTCTTGATCAATACCAAAATAAGCTTGAGAAATTGACGTTTATTTCCATTGTAGGAAATGTCTGACATTGTGGCGCTAGGTATTCGAAGGTTGAATTTATTTATAGCGGGATAATTTTTTATATACTCGTTATGCTGACGTGTTGTCTCATTTCATTTTATTGGTGCAGTTAATTTTGAGCGCCTTAATATTTTTTTTGTCGTTTTAGTGGCTTTTGCTTATCTCTGCGTGCCGGCTTCAATTCAGGATAAATGATCGCTTGTGCTTGTTTCATTAAATCAAAAGTTCAATTCGTATTTCCAGTTCTCTATCTTGTAAGTTGAAGCATCTTGAAGCAAGCCCCGCCAATGTGCGATCGAGTGCCGTGGGTGTGATCGATTGTTTAAACAATGCGATTGTTTCAAGTTTTTAGTCTATTATTTTCCCATGAAAAATTAAATTACCGATGAAATAATTATCGAACTTTGAATTCGCAAACGTTTCTACGGCAGCACTCGTTGATGAAAAAAAATCTTTGGATACCGAACAAATTTGTTGACACAATGAAAAGTTTGGAAAGCGAGCTGTTTTGTGCTGGATTATTTTTTTCTCTTTTCTCGCTATCACGGAAAGGCAACTTGAAGGCCGCTTGATGCAGTAGCAAAGTGCACTCACGTAGGTAGTTTGATTTACAGGCGACCTCCTTAAATTATTCTAAGCCCAAAACGTCTTGAGATTTTTCTCTGTGTGGGGGCTTACTGTGTTTTTTTTTTCGGCGTTTTCGATTTGTCTCGATTGTTCTTTTTTTTCAATTTCGCACAATAGTATGTCCTACTCGGGTGCTGGCTTCAATCAATAGTACGCGTTTCTGTTTAATTGTTTTGGTTTTGGGGTTTGATGTATTGTTCGGAATTTGCAAGATTAATGTGTTTTAACATTACCATCGGAAATTTTTCAATTGTTGCCGAATATTAACTTGATTCAATGTTTTTCTCATGCCGTCGGCTTCAGGAGTCTTTAAGAATTTTGAGTTATAATTTCGAGTTTTTTTTACTCGGACGTTGAAAAGCTAAGAACTTGAACTCATTTTCTACCGTAATAAGAACTTGAACTCAATAATTGTATAGCTTAATTTGGTGACGAACTTGCATGAACTCTGATCGCGACGTGACGGCCCGGTCATTGATCCACCGATCTTCGATCATCTCCCGACCCTTAATCCTTTTGATCCTTGATCTCCAGATCCTTGACCCAATCATTGATCCCGATCCTTGATCCCCCTGATCCTTGATCTCCAGATCCTTGTTATTTAGATCCTTGTTCTCCAGAACCTTGATCTTCCGATCCTTGATCCCCCTGATCCTTGATCTCCCTGATCCTTGATCTCCCTGATCCTTGATCCCTCTGATTCTTGATCTCCCGATCCTTGATCTCCCGATCCTTGATCTCCCGATCCTTGATCTCCCGATCCTTGATCTCCCGATCCTTGATCTCCCTGATCCTTGATCCCCTTGATCCTTGATCCCCCTGATCCTTGATCCCCCGATCATTGATCCCTCCTATCATTGATCCCTCCGACCCTTGATACCCCAATCATTGATCCCTCCGATCCTTGATCCCCCCTCCTTTACTTGACCCCGCGATCGCGACGTGACGCCTCTGTTTTCCAACAGCTCGGCTGAAGTCGTCGGCGCCTCCTCCTCCTCCAGCGAACACGGCTCTGGCGGCCGAGCCTTTCCTTAATGGCTCGTCTTCGGCTTACGTCGAGGAGATGTACCGATGCTGGATGCAGGACCCATCGTCGGTACATCAGGTTGGTGCGCAGCATAAGTCAAATTTATTATTATTTTATGGTATTAATGCATCAGGTCGATGCTTACCATCAGTATAATTTTTATTTATTTTTTTTAGCTTTTTTTTTGTGGTAAGAATGTTTCTCTGTTGCGACCCGTCGTCGGTACATCAGGTGGGTGCTTACCATGACACCATCAGTCAATATTATTATTTTTATTTTATGGTATTACTGTTTGTTGCGACCCGTCGTCAGTACATCAGGTCGGTGCTCACCATGACACCTTCAGTCAAATTTATTATTATTATCTTGTGGTATTACTGTTTGTTGCGACCCGTCGTCAGTACATCAGGTCGGTGCTCACCATGACACCAATCACGTCCATCAGTCAAATTTATTATTATTATTTTATGGTATTACGGTACTGTTTGTTGCGACCCGGCGTCAGTACATCAGGTCGGTGCTCACCTTCAGTCAAAATTGTTTTTTTATGGTAATAATGTTTCTCTGTTGCGACCTGTCGTCAGTTCATCATGTCGGTGCTCATCATCAGTCTAATTTATTATTATTTTATGGTAATAATGTTTCTCTGTTGCGACCCGTCGTCAGTTCATCATGTCGGTGCTCACCATCAGTCAAACTTATTTTTTTATTTTTTTTGGTGATATATTAAATTTTTTTGGCAATTTCAGTTATTCAGAGAAGTTGCCTTTCTAGGACGTGTAACTTCTTTCAATTGTCGAGGAAGGAATTACTTTGAGTAGTTTAGGCATTGGGCTGAGTACGCTGCTTGATATTCTGTGAACTATGGTTTTACTTATTTGTTTTATGATACAAATGCATATCATATGATCACTTGTATATCTTTTATTGACGCCATAATGCATTAGGAATTCGTTTAGAATTTATAATCAAGCAGGTTTTCTATCCAATTATATGGACATGATTAATTGCTAACAGGCGTATCTTTCAATTCTCGTCGGTGAAAGCATTATCATTAGTTAAGCTCATTCTCCTCTATACAGTAGTTAGCCGTCCGTAGTCCATTGGTAGAACATAATTATGCAGGGCTGTTATGCTCATGTTCAAAGTTCAACAGAAAGTAAAAATATCGAAGTTTAATAAACTGTAATCTAAACCCTGGTATCCATCGCTCAACGCGCTCACGTGTCGTGGATGAACTCTTGTGATCAGTGCTTGTTTTACTAACGATCTTCATCTATCTCATGGATGGACTTTGGAGCATAATCTGAACTTTAGTGCCAGTGTTCGTTACTTTGTCTGGCTGGCCCTGTTGAACTAAAATTTTTTCGTCAATGCTAGCGTATTTGGATATATATATCTGCTATTATTTCGACGAGAAAATTTAATTTATTTTCAGTGTTTTAAGGGGAAGAAATGGTGTAGATATGCTGCAACTTATCATCGCTTATGAATATGCTTCTGATTGTAGAATCTTCTTATTAGCGATTTTATCTGGAAAATACGTGGAGCTTCTGCAGTGCAATAACAATCGAGAGCTTCTTACATGCATACTGTTGCGTGATGACAAACATTACTTGTGAAATTGCACATCATGAGGCCGCTGTGTCATGCTGCCTGACTTATTGTGATGAAATCAGAAATAATAGCAAACCTTCCATTACTGACACGTACCAGCCTTAACAAATGAGCTACGATAACGATAGTGTCAGTGAAGGTCATCCGTGATCGATTGGTTAATCGCCATAAGCAACGCATCCGTGATCGATTGGTTAATCGCCATAAGCAACGCATCCGTGATCGATTAATCGCCATAAGCAACGCAATGCCAGCACACCTGGCAAGCTATAAGTTATTATCTATTTCCAGGTTGATATTATCCTGAGACACTGCAGGGTTTCTCCAGGAAGTTGTTAAGATTCATAATTCATCATATTCGACCGATGTCTTATGGCTGTCAGCGTAGTATAATTGTTGGTCGGTCGGTATACTTGATAACACCTGCTGGTAGAACGTTGTTTGTTTATGAAATTGATGATGATGAAAGGTTACATGATACTGGAACTGGAAACTTGAATATTTCAAACTTTTCATTTCGCCCGTGTTACTGAAATACTGGTATAGTAATGAAGTTGATACGCAGAAATAGTGACATAAGCATAATCAATGTTAGCGTCCGAATGATAGCTGAAGTTAACACGTTGACTACGATTGCTTCATCTTGTAGTATTATTTCATTTTTAGTACCCTTTTTAAACAGTTTTGCCAGACGGTAATTTTTTCCGGACAAGTTCCGTGATTTAGTTTTTCTCAATTGCGTTGGCCGGCTAAAATTTATGATAGGAGAACTTCATAATCAAATTTTAAATACTGCAAAAAGAAAATGAATGGAATTTTTATAGCAGAAGCTACAAATAAACTAGTATATATTGAGTTATCGGATTTTTTTGGCCTTTTTTGTTTTCGGATTTGGCCGATTTTAGGCAACCTTAATTATGTATCACTACGTCTTGGAGAAATACATTTCGTGGTATGCATATGTACCACTTGGTAGTCAACGTGTTAAGGTGAGCTCTTTGTGGCCGCTTCATTCATCAGTTATTTAGTTATTTATTTACCATCTACGTAACTGTCGGTTCAAAATGCTTGGTGTTACGAGGAAGGTCTTGCATCTCATCGTAATTATTAATGAACCTTTGTTACCGTGAGCCGTGAACTTCATTGTTATGTGCTTGGTAAAGATCAGGTAGAGTTCCGGCTAGAAATCGACCACTTATGAATACCTACTAAACTTTGAAATACTTTTCAGTTTGTATTATGAAATTATCTTCTTTTAAACAAGTTTAGGCAGTTTCGAGATGCAATTTTTTTACGTGTAACAAGCATTATCAGTGTAATGTGACTGATTTTTACCTGGGAATTAGTGTCATTTTTATTAGGCTTAAAATTGTACCAATTCTTTCAGCTCTGACTGGATTAACTATTGGCTATTGCTTGCCCTCTTTTTATCATGTTTTCGGCCTTCGACCGAGAAATATGTTAGCATTCAGGTATTTTTATTTCCCAAGAACTCTTTACATATTATTTATTATCGGATCGCTGTCTTCGGCTTCTTGCTAATG